>NW_026606791.1:0-297500 GCF_029890125.1 Rhinichthys klamathensis goyatoka | reverse complement strand
ACAGTAATATTGTAAAATATTATTATGCTTTTTTTTACAGTAAAATGCCTTCTACTTTTAATGTATTTAACATGTAATTTATTCCTGTGATGGCTAAAAAAAAATTCCATAATCAGATGTTTTTATACTAAAATATATCAGATCATTTTTACATGGCTCTGAGAATAGATCAAATGTTTGTCAGTAAAGGTTTGTTCTTCGTAATGATGGAGCTCACGCTGCCCTGAAAATAGTGACAGTTTCTCGCCTCCATGTGAGGATGAAGGTTCTGACAGGTTTAGACAGCCCTGCGCGGATGTACAGAGAGTGTGGATGGTGTGTTTGGGTTAATGAGGACACCAAGTTTAGACATATGTGGAGCGGTGCAGTGAGAGGAATATACCCACTTATCTCTGACATCTGGCCCCTGGTGCTGTGTGTGTGTGTGTGTGTGTGTGTGTGTGTGTGTGTGTGTGTGTGTGTGTGTGTGTGTGTGTGTGTGTGTGTGTGTGTGTGTGTGTGTGTGTGTGTGTGTGTGTGTGTGTGTGTGTGTGTGTGTGTGTGTGTGTGTGTGTGTGTGTGTGTGCTGCAACAGCGCTCAGGAGATACTATAGTTTCAGACAGGCTGCTGGTATTGTGCTGTGTTGGGAAGCTAACATTCGGTGTATCTGTCCGGGTGGTCCAGCCTCTGTTTAATTTGTCTGTTAAACACAACGAGCGTGGGTTCTTTATGTGTCCACAAAGACCACTGCATAATATCCCGCTTCCTCGGCCACTTCCTCTGCGTTTCACTTTAATGCTGTTATCAGCAAGATCTCTGAAGTATTGACTCTTTTTTTCCAGAAGCAACAGAAATTAGCTGTGGTTATGTGATATTCTTTCAGAATTACATTTGACCAAAATTACATTTACAGTGCAATGTAAAGAAGGGAAAAAAGTAATTATGAGGGACTAATTGCAAATGGTTTTGGTTAAAGCCATGAGCTCTGTGGTCACATTTAGCATTTAGATGACTTTTCTTCTCGAGAATGTCATCTTGTACGCTGCTTTAGACGCTATATATACATGTGTGTGTGTGTGTGTGTATGTTGGACATTTAAAACAAAAATACTTGAAATTACATTAATGCAACAAGTATAAAGGTAAAACCATAACCATTTAGTAAAATCTATCTATTTCAATTTTTATCCATCAATTCATATCTATCTATTAAAAATTGTTTTTGGTAAGTAAAATAAAGCTTAGATATAAATCTTAGAAGAACAGCTTAAACGAAAATTTGAAATGTTGTCTTGGCAAATAACTGAAATAAATAAGTTGAAGTACTAAAATTGAAAAATTACAATTAAATTAAAGCTATAAAGAAATAATAATACAAAACAAAAACTAGTAAAAATGACAAAAGGCCATAGCAAAATGACTAAAATGGAAAATATGCACATTTAAAATATAAATAAAGACTATATAATTAATCCTAAATTTTCACTGATCTATACATTCAAAAAAATAAATGAATTTCGATGACATTTCAAAGCTTGCTGAAATGTTAGAAATGTTAGAATATTATTTTATTTTAGAATATAAATATTACAATGAAAGCAATCATGGCAAGAGAGCACAAGTCATTTGTTTTTAGAGGGAGAAGTGGATGCCGGGAAATTTTAGCCTGTGAATACGAGAGAAGCAACCTCGACTTTTGTACAAAATAACGGCATATAAAATCAAAATGAAGCAACAAGTCTTTTGAGAAATAATAAAACTGGTCCAACAAACAGCAACTCTTCTGTCCAGAGCTAAACACGCGTAAGATATCTGAAAGTACCTGGCATGGATAACCAGTGTTGCAAGATAATGAAAGAATGGCCAAAAGAAAAGAGAGTGCAATGTTGTGCACTGGCACAAAACAGGCCTCCCGCTTTCTTTAACGGCATAGTTCACCCAACAAATGTCAATTCTGTTATTTTTCTACTCACTCTTATATCGTTTCAAACTTGTATGGCAAAAACATTCTTCAAAATATATATTTTTGTGTGTTTGACATAAGAAAGAATGTTATATGACACAACAAGTATATTTTTATTTTTGGGTGAACTGTCCCTTTAAGGAGTGTGAATCTTCTGTATTGTAGAGGATTACGGCCACAGATCATTCACAGAAGGTCATCTGTGGGCACGGTTTAAATTAGCCTCATTAGTATCTATTCCTGGATTTAATACTACACTTTCCGGCAAATGCTTATGCATTTGGATTTCAGTTTTGACAGTCTACACCTGTCCACCTTAAGACTCTTATATCACATGCATCAGAAGAAAGACACAAAACACAGTGTTCAGCTTAATGTGGGCGAAGCTTGTTTATTTGTATTTATATTTTTCAGCTCAAAAAGGTCAAGCTTCAGTTGTCTCTTCCACTTTTTGTGGGGGAGAAAAAAAGTGCTTACTTTTTTTGCCAGAAAAAAAAAAGTAGATTTTGTGTCAGTTTATTTTAAGGAAGTATTTCTATACAAGTAACTTTGTCAGCTTGGGAAAGGATACAGTACATTGTGACAACTTATAAAAGTTTTCCATTCACATATTAAACTTAGCCCAGGGCTAAAGGTCACCGTTGACATTGATTCTCCTCTGAATGCCTGTTATAGTCCAGGAATCTGTTTCTAGGTAACAAAACCTCGGTATCAAGAAGGTTTTATAACTTTAAAAGTTTTGTTTTTCTCCCTAGTGTATATTTCCTTTCTATGTCAGAATTTTTTAGAGCGCATATGTATTCACTGCGTGTCATACATCATCTTTATTTAACAATATACATATGCAATATACACTGTGATGTGATCCATGCCAAAAAGTTTGTGCCAACCTCCAGCGATGTCATTTATGGTACGGCTGCCACGGCTGTATTGTCTCAGCGCTCTCTCCTCTCTATCTGCCCGTGATAAATGTGAACAGTGTGCAAAAAAAAAAAAGGAAAATCAGTTCCCTGTAACATTTTCAAAAATGTTCAACTTTATGATGCCAAGACCAGGACAAGACCCAAGAAATAAACACGTTACTGCAAGCTTACAGTGGCTTTGTTCCAAAACCTAGTGAACTGCCTATATAGCCAGCATCCTAACCTCATAAATGACTGATTTGGAATGCTTAACAAGACAAATAGCAGGACAAACATCTCACAAAAAAAAGCATGCAAAGTTCATAGAAACTCAACTTAAAATTGTTTACCACAATTACCTTTATGACGTTGAAGCAGTGTTGGGAAGTTCATAGAAACTCAACTTAAAATTGTTTACCACAATTACCTTTATGACGTTGAAGCAGTGTTGGGAAAAGTAATGCGCAATATTGCGTTTGGAGTGTCTGTTTATAAGTGCAAAAAGCCTACCTTGTTGGCAGAGGCTACTTACACTAGTGTTGGTCCTTATACACTGAGTCCGAAATTCTCATCCGAAATTTTCGCACGTTAAAAAATAAATACGACCTCAATCAAGTTTACACACTACCTACGAAACTTTCGTATCTCATAAAAAATTTCGGATCGGTTTCGATTTTCTGCGTTTTTCGCATCCGTTGCAAGCATTTTGAGAGGTATTTTGATAGCCTGGATGCCAGCCCGAACTCCGCCCACAACATTTTTTGATCGGGAAGTTCGGTCTGGACTCGCTCCATTGAGGAGTAATTATGATCGGTTCAGAAATCGTCGGGCCAATCAAATTGCCAGGGCGGGCTTTATTCGATGATGGACAGATGATCTGCAGGGACGTAATCCTCACGTTATCAAAGAGTGCTTGGGTTGAACTGGTTTCCCTCACAGATGACTGCAGCTGGAGAACTGAGATGTAGAGATGCCGCTATTGCGTCTGTTGTAAAAGAAATCGACAGCGCATTCATTTTAAAAGACGAACATAGAACTGCAATCAAGGCATTTGTCGATCGGAAAGATGTGTTTGCCGTCCTTCCTACGGGATTCGGCAAAAGTTTAATTTATCAGCTGGCTCCGATGGTAACTAACTAAGAAGATGGGACGCAATGAAAACCCTGTGGTCGTTGTAGTTTCTCCTTTGGTCGCACTCATAGAGGGCCAAGTAAAAGAAGCAACACTCGTTATTTTACTTCTTCCAGCGTGCGTGCATTTGAGTTCTGTAGTTGACAACTGTGCTATGCAAAGTAGTTGACTTACTGCGTTGCTCTCATTGGTTGTAGGTCTATCCAATTGAGTGCAGAGGGTTTTTTTTTCCTGGTTCGGTTAAGACACGCCTCATAATCAAAGCCCTATGAAGCAGTATCAGACTCACATTCTGACTAGAATATGAGTATGACGAAGTCAGGCTAGTATTTTGACAATTCAGAGCCACCAAATTACAAATACGCACACGAAAATTTCTCCCTCAGGGCCCTATTTTAACAATCTAAGCACATGATTTAAAGCGCACTGCGCAAGTGCACTTAGGGCGTGTCCGAATCCACTTTTGCTAGTTTAACGACGGGAAAAATGGTCGGCGCACCCGGCGCATGGTCTAAAAGGGTTGTCCCTATTCTCTTAATGAGTAATGGGTGTGTTTTGGATGTAACGTGCAAAAAAAATAATCAGAGTAAAATCTGAAATCATAAAAATTGGAAATGTATTATTAAACTTCACCCGCGGCTATATAGACATCTTTTTTAAATTATATATAAAAATATTTCATTATACTTTATTTTTATTAATACTTTTCAGCATTGAATGAATTACTTATTTTTGAGATTTTTCTTGTTTGTACTTGGATTTAATTGTTTTACTGAGCTCAGTGTAGTGCACTCTGGGATTAGAATTTAGCCAAAAACGAAATATTTTAGAAGACAGCATAATGCTGTAAGATTCTACATACACATATGCAGCAGCCTAATGAGTTTGCTGTACACCATATAGGAAAGCATAGGCCTTGATAGTTTCCCATAAGCAATCATTGACTAATTATGAGGTTGACATCAGGAACCTGATTCATTTGCTTGATGTTGAGCAATGCCCAATAGTCATGAGGAAGTTGTCTGTTCTGAGGAATATATATTGTTACCTGTCCTGTCTGGCTTACCTGTTATGACATACAGCTGTTGCAGACGTCACATACCTCACTTTCAGGACCAAACTGGATTGAACTAGGAGGCTGGAGGTGGTACACTCCAAATCCTGGTGGATATGTGTCATATAACTGTTTCAGAGAAGTGAGTAAAGCTAGAGTGTGTTTGTGCAATACACATATTAGAAGGTGTGGAATTCATTATATCCTCCCATTTTGATAGTATAAGTAAAACATGTTGATCTTATAGATCTCAAAATAAAATGTAAGATTGTATTGCAAAAAAAGGATTGTGAATATGAAAAACAGCCAGTTGTTTGTGTGTGTTAGAATATGTATTGTTTTTTTCATAATTAACACTGTCAAATCAAAGCTTAACAGTATCAAAATGAAAAGAGTTAAGATCTTTCTTAACTATATGCCTTTTGAAGTATTTATATTTGTTGTTTAGTTTGGATCATTATTAAAAGGAGAGATAGAGGAGACTTGAGCCCCATGATTTGTTCTATGAGAGGTATGAATTATGTATTAGCATTCAGCAGAAGTAACTGCTGTTTTGACAAGGGTGCTAAAATGCCTGCTGGCTCTTCTTGAATCTGTCAACAGACAGTGTGTGTATTCTGCGATACACAATCACAAGTGTGTATGTGTGATAGTGAAACCAGATTGAAGATGTGAGGCACACACTAGACATTTACTAGAATGAAAAATGATTTCCTAAATAAGCATGGACAGCAAACTACTTCTTTTTTTTTTTACATTACATTATTCCTGCGTCCAAATATGCATACTTTCCCTGCTATATAGTGTGCAAAAAGTAGCATGTGAAATGAGACGACTATTCAAATACACATTGAACAACACCAAGATGACCTGTATGCCTAAAGAATGGAGGCTGCTTCAGTGTTTAAGAAGTTGTTAATCAAATTAAGTGTGTTAAAAGTAATTCAAACACATTTAATTGTAGCTCATATAAGGAGCAAATGATTTGTTTGACTCTTCTCAGTTGGAGGTTAATCAATTGTATTTAGCTAATTTATCAGTATCAATTATAAACTAGAGAAAACAAATGAAGACAGACCAAATTGGATTGACTAAAGACTATTCTAACTTGCATTTCGAGTCTGTTTGAAAGTGTCAATGGCTCGTTCTTTATAGAAACTTTTGTTGATTGTGGAAGATGAAAGCATTTATACCCTAAGTGTTAAAAGGGGGCATCTCGAACATTTAGCACTCAAGTTCGCTCGTATAACAGAACGCGATGTCCTTTGACTGTCCGGGAGGGGAATCGATATTAAACTTTTATTATAAAGCATTTGGTGTTCCGTAACCATGTCAGGTTTCCGAGAAAACTAAATCACGGTATAATCAGGATAAATGTTAACAATCGATTCCACACCCTCAGTCTGAGCTACAAACTACAGTACATCTGTAGAGGGCGATCGACTGCTTCTCTGTAGGGAAGAAAGCCTGTGAGTTGATTGGATGTTAGAAATGTAGGCGTGGCTTGGGCGAAGGTCTTTCTACAAAACCGAAATGCGACGCAAAGAAAGTTTCATTCAGCACTGACTAGATAGATAACAGACACAGAACTCTTGATTTATTGTCAATCTTTGTAGCGCTGAGTACAAACCGCATATAAACTAGCTTAAGAGCAGTTTCTAGCAACACGGCTCTACGGGAACAGGGCTTTAGAAGAAACATTACTTATTGCTGGTTAATTTCTTAATTTGGATTGAATCACAGAGGGTCTATAATGGATCTGGTGTGGCTTTTATACATCGCAGCGAGTATGTGCGCTTTGCTCGCCTCTGCTGAGAGACACACTGTTTTCTGGAATAGTACCAACACTAAGTAAGTAGGCTAAAGTACTTTTTTTGTTTTTGTAAAAAACAAAACAAAAAAAAACTGTTTCATTATAATGTTGTGATAATGCTTAATGTTATTTACTTTACGCTGAAACGCTGCTAGTTAGTAATATTTTTTTGCGAACTCCAGGATAATTTGGCTTTTGTTTGTTTACTTTTAGTGTTTTATGTAAATTGTCCGAACTTTTTCCTCTGTGTGTGAATGTTTCTTTGCAGATTAATGCGGGTTTTATGGTCAGTGTCTGCAGAATAGGAGACTCGTGCTTGTTTACATTATGGATGCGTTTTGACGTTGCGGTGTTACATCTTTACCTGTAACAGATTGCATAATCCAGACACTCTTATTGCGTCATAATCTCTCTACTACCCGTCACCGGAATGTTTGTTTACCTGTCCTGCTGTGTACATGTGATCCGGAATGAAATCTGCCTCTAAGACGAATTGATGCTTGCTGGGTGTGTGCTGACTATGCTCGTTCTCGTACACAAGTAATAGTAGCAAGTTATGGTTTGGGCCATATTAATTTAATGTAAACTCAACAATAAGGTACCCTCACGGTCTTGCCATAGATAGGCTATATTTGGCGTTGTTAATTCATGAGTAAAAAAAAAAAAAGACCGAATCGATAAATACGAGGAATCTTCCAGGAGTGTTTTGCTTTTTTGACGTGTGGCTATGAGTCAGTGAGGTGTTGAAATAGGTGCTGAGTGCTGAGTGACTTTTCCGATGACTGATACGCGCAGAGCTGATGACTGGAGCTGGGATTGCAAAACTCGAATTGCCGATACGAGGCATAAGCGAACGAATCAATTCTGGATGTTTGTAAAGATTCGATTGAACCGAGTCACCGAGCGTTTGCGATGGACTGAAAGGAGAACTTTGTTTCAGAGTATAGTACAATGTAAGGTGGGACCAGCTGGTAGGTAATGTAATCTGTCAAAACAAACTCGAACAAAATAGTGTTTGTAACTAAATACAGCAATATTTAACCAAATATTAAACCACACAAAGCATATTAATTTTCTCGCATGGACTTCTGAGAACACTTTTGAGTGATGACTCAAAGGAGTCCATGATTTTAAACCTGTTCACTGAAATGAACCGATTCGTCCAAATGAATCAGATTTCTTAAAGCTAAACCTGGCAAATAAGATAAGTAAATAAGTAATGATTTAGCCATTTTTGAACAATTGGTGTTAATATTCTATTCCAAGAGCCTGAAGGGATTCGTGTAGAAATGCTGATAACAGACAGAAAAGAATTAGAGCATCTGCTCCTCCACAATCTCAAACACTCTCTCTCTCACACACACACACTCACATTTAACCCATCCACTCTTCTTAGAACAATAAGCGTTTGCTTCAGCAGATGTAATGATTGCGTCAATGTCCAAACAACAGTGATCATTTTAGTGCCTGCGTAATCCACACGCTTACTATTTTTATTCCACATCTTAATCTTTCCCTCTCTCTCTCTCTCTGTGATCTAATCCTGTTTTCATAGAAATACTAGAGGGGCTGGGGGAGATGCTTTCTTTTTTTTCTGCACTTTTTTTTTCCTGCATTTCCTTCTTTTTCTGCATTTCCTTCTTTCAACACCACGAAGGAAATATAGTCTGGTAAATATCATAATGTGATTGCATTTGTATGCATTTGTGTATCTGATGCACATGTTTGAAAGAGTGGGCGCATGTGTGTGTGTGTATAAGCCTTGGGGGAAGGATGACTCTAGGGTCGACAGACCATTGCAGCTGAGCACGCTTTGTTTTTCAGCATGAGAGGTGATTCGGAGTCAGGTCGTGTCAACGCGCATGTTTGAATTTGTTGGTGCATGTTCTTGATGTGCTTGCAGCTGCTTGCTGAAACACATGTGTTGTAGTGTTGCTCACGGTCAATAGTTGATCAACTGGAAGGTGTGTTTCAGTGGGAGCTGATTAAGGAGTGTCCTGGTGAGCAGTTGTAACTCAGCACTTGTTTATGATTCACTGACTCACTCATATATTTATTAACCAAACTTCCTCTATTAAATTCTCCGTGCACTCCTGAAGAGTGTGTTCTTCTCTGTTTGACCATTTTGGAAGTACAACTATATGACTTGTAATTCATTAAAGGAATGGTTTACCCAAAAATTAAAAAAAAAAAAAATTTATTTGTAAGCAGAAAGTGACAGAAAGTAGTGCACCATCAATCATTAGGCCATATTAATAGATATCATAAAAGAGCCCCAAACGACTATATTCCAAGATTTCTAAAGTCACATGATAGCTTTGTGTGAGGAACAGAACGAGTCATTACTCACTGAAAATGTGCCCTAGATTTCTTTGGCATGTTAATGAAAATTCATGAGATGAAGACAAAGTCCAATTCATGAACAATTCATTATTTTAAGTGGAATCTTTCCAATGTTCAATCAGTTTATCCAGTTCAAAAAACTTGTTTGTTCATGAATCACATTCTCAGCAACTCAATGATCTGGTCCTAATGATTTTTTTTTTAGTGAATAACGTCTAAAATTTTGTTTTGTTCTTCACTTAAGCTACTGTATGACATCAGAAGATTTGGAATATAGTACACAATGCACATTTAACCACTTTTATGATCTTTTTTTTTATTATTATTGTTTTATGATTTTGAAGCTTGAAAGCTCCAGTCCCCATTTATTGCAATAGAAGACTAGTACACTGTTCACAATTTTTTCCTTTTATGTTCCATGTAAGGACAAGAGAGGAAGTAAAAAAAAATGACAGAAATTGCATTTTGTTGAGTGAACTAATCTTTTAATATTACTCATGAATGCTAAACTTTTTCTGTAATTGTTGTTCTTGTTATTTTATCATCACTCAAAGGCTTATAGAGATTTCTTCTCTTTCTGTATCTTTCTTCTGTCTCTTTCTTTGGCTTCTCTCTCTCTCCTACAGTACCTGTCCTTCCCAAACCTCCTCCCTTTCCTCTGGCTGTGTGCCCCGTACCGCATGGTTAACTGGCACAAAGTTCAACCTCTCCTCTGCTCCTTTTCTTTAACTCTTTCCCTCTATCGTTTCGCTCTGCCCCGATCCCATCAGTACCCCAAAACTCTCCGACCTCCTCACATTTTTGTTTCTTCTCCGCTTGTCCACGATCACCCCATTGTGTTACTGTTTCACCCTGTAAAAAGGCCTTTTACATGGTTTAATTCAGCCAGAAATGGGGCTTTCTTGGTTTTCTACCAAAAATGTCCCATTCACTTGTGTTTTTTTCCAGGGAACGGGGCTTTTTGCTTGTGGGGTTTTGCCAGCTAAGTGCTTTTTTGTTATACGTTCCAGCCAAATTAGCACGCTCCCACCGCAGATCTGCAATGGAACAAAACCAGGGGCTAGTGTGACCAATTGCGGGGCAGAGTTCACAGCCGAAATGAAGTGCCATTCATACGGTGTGTCTGTCCCTGTGCGCGTCTGTAGATGTGTGCGGAGAGGAGAAGTGGAGATAGAAACCGGTGATGAAGTGCCATTTTGCTTTTGTCTACATGTCACTTAGCATTAAACTCATCAGATCTGTGTGTGTGTGCGTGTTACACTGACAGTGAGAGAGTGATGAAGTGCCATTCACTCTCTGTAGTCTGTCACTCTCTCTGGTGGCCTTCAAATACGGAGCCGCCACTCGAGCCCACCTCTCTCCCGATCTCCTGTCTGGCTTCTCCCTCGTTCCCTCCACCTTTTATCTCAGCCGTACACGCCAGTGCTTTTCATCCTTTTATTCGGTTCCTGTCCTTATTTCCTTTCCCTCTGTGAAAGAAGGAAGAAAAAGAGGTGTTGAATTTTTTTTCTTTGCCTTTCTTTAACAGTCTTGGCAGCCATAAACACCAGTCTGTCTCGCTCCCCTTTTCTCCTCCCTTTCACCTTCTTCATGCCTATTCCGTCCATTCTCCGACTCTGAATTCTGCGATATCCACAGAATTCAAATGGCCGTCATTCACAAAGCTCTACAGATTCTTGCCCAGTGAGTGTTTGTTTTTTAGCTAGTTTAGTGCACATTTACATTTACCCAGAAATGAAAATGGTCATTGTTTACTCACCCTTATGTCCATAGGGGCCAATCCCATGAGTGATTGGGGGCTCAAGCTTGCACAATGATAAATTGCATTTTAAGTGATTAACTCCATAGTCATCAGCAGTGGTGTATCCTGGCATAGGCAATATAGGCAGCCATCTAGGGTGGCATGGGGCACTATAAAGGGCACACGCAGCTTCACGGAGTATGGGTACCAACTAGGGGTAGCCTGGTTAAAACCAGACCATTCTCAGTTGTAACTGAGTTATGGTCTGGCAAAGCGTCAAAGACAAATCATTTCCAGAGGGGCGTCACCAACGGACGTCGCGGATAGACCTAAAACCAATCAGAGCGATGAAGGAGATGGCATATGCAGAGCGGCAGAAACATCTCCGAGTGTTGTTCTTTGCTCGGTTTTTAACAAAAAGGAAACGTTCAAATCGCTTAAAACAGACGCGATAGGTGATTCGAACGAGTGATGTTCGACGGCGGCATCCATCTTTGTAATGTAGGCTACAAAATCTCCTTCAAAATCCCAGCGCTGTCGTCATCGTGTAAAGCCCGCCCCAACGTTTCTGATTGGTGCCGCGATTTCGACGGATTGGAAATGGGCTTGAATGAGCTCTTTGCCAGACTAACTTTCAGAGCAAATCTAAATTTGCCGGAAGTTGTCTGGGTTTTCCCAGGCTACTACCAACAGGCAGAAACATAAATCGGCACTTAAGTCATTTCGAAATCCATATGACTTACTTCGAAAAACAATTGAAGATCAAGGAAGTACTATATGTTGAGCTCCAAGTCTGTCAATGTTTTTATATGAATATAAAGTGCTCAAAATAAACCTCTCAGTTTATATGGATCATGTTTCCTTATGTTTTATAAAGCGTGAACATTTTGGGTGAATTACCTTTCAATGGAGGGACCAAAATCTCTCAGATTTCATAAAAAATATCGTAATTTATGTTTCGAAGATGAAAAACTTGACACTTTAACAAATTTTTAAGATAAATAAACCCATTCCGCAGAATTGTCCTCTTCATTCCCTCCATCCCTTCTCCAGATTGTAATCATCTTTTAATCTGTCGTCTTGAATCTGGCTTTTTGTGCGCTGATTGCTGAACCATGATAATCTTTTCCAGCAGAGTCCTTGTCCGTTCAGGCTCCTACATACACAGGCAGAAGTGTTTTCTTTAGTAATTACTTACATCATGTATAACCAATTGTATGATATTTGTCAAATCATGAGGGATTGGCCATATTGTGATTTACAAACCTGAGTGAGCAAGTGAACTCTGTCCAAAGGTTCAGGAGACGGCCTTTTCCCTCGTTAAGCTTGAGTTTCCTGGCCAAGTGTTTTCCCGGGAAAATGGCACATCCTGCACGCACAATAAACAATACCTTTCTCACACACTCGCGCACGCAAGCAACCCGCTTCTTACACAAGTCTCAGATACACACTTCCTCGTACACACGCATACTCTTTGAATAATTATTCACACGAGTTAAATGGCTTGGGAAAGTGATAGTTTTGTCTACAGCTCAGTATCAAGAAAACATGTGCCTTTACGCCCATCTCTCCCTCACTACTTTCCCACACACATCATTTTAGATATTTGTTCATTACACCTGCAGTAATAATACTGTTATCTTTCTGTTTTCTCATACAGTGCTGTTACAGCATTTCATGGCCTTATGACTTATTCGTTCGACTTATTCTTTAACATCTTTGATTTAATTGTATGTATTTAAAGGTGTATTTAACTGCTTATTACAATCATACGCCAAGTATTTTGTCAGGAATGTGTTATGTTTGCACGTGTATGTGTGTTGTGTTAGGATCTTGTTGTCACAATCTCAACCCCATGAGTTTTTGTCTCCGACACTCTTGTTGTTTGTACTGTTCTTGAATGGACTGGTTTTTAAGGTGAAGGTCCATTCCCACGACACGTTGCACGTATTTTATTACAACACGGTGCGAGAGGCCACTCCCCCTGCTGGATGGCTAATGCTTAAACAATGCAAGGAACTACTGAATCCATTTTCATAGCGATATGAGTCCCCTTGTGTGATTCTCATTTCCCTTCACACTGACTGCTTCCGTGTTTCTAATTATTTATGTAATTTATTTATCTATGAGAGGATATCAGAGCTGGGCAGAGCCAATTGGTACAGTTGACCAGTCGGGACTGTAGTTAGTGTGACAGATCGGACAAAACGAATTAGACGACTAATTCCTAAGACAGCTTTTAACACACCACCATACCAATTAAGAGTTTTGGAATGTAGCTTATGTTATTATACACACCTTAGATTGTCAGATATATTTGGTTTTAAAAATGGTGAAACATTGCACTCGAGTAGATCTTTATCACAGGCCATTTCTTTACAAAAGAGAAAAGAGTTCAGTCATTTGAGAAAGCAAATCTGACAACTTGATCAGTGGTGCTGAGAGACGAAAGATTGAGCAATTTGAAGGGACAGAAAAAAAGATTGATGTGGATGAGATGAATGTAAACAAGATGGATTGAAAAAAACCCAGTGTGGAATATTGTCTTGAATGGGGGAACTGGTCGATTTTGGTTGCCATGGCAGTCGCAAAGGGCCAGAGTTAGTGTCCACAAACGTAGGTCACTAACCAACATACCGTGAATTCCAGCTAGACGGTTTATGATTGGTTGAGAGCACCTTGGGGGCGGGGTCGCAGGGAGAATGAATGGGGGATCAAACAAGCTTATTGAGTGCTGAGAGACAAACCGAGGGAGTGGACAGAGATGGATGGATAGAAGAAAAGATGAAAGAACAGGACTGGTCCGAGTCGGGGCAAGGACAAGCACAAGAGCCGGCTGCGTTTTTGGTGTATCAAAGGATTCTTTCTTCACATTCTTTATCTCTCTTACACCAGCACAGTACAAAGCAATCTTTTTTAGTTTTTTTTTTAAAATAGACAAAATTGTCTCTTTCCAGTACAAACTGCCACACCAACTCCTTTCCCTTTTTCCTTCTATCACTCTCTTTCTATCTTCCGCCAGCCTTTGTTGCATTTCCAACCAAACCACTCCACTGTAACGCTCCAACTGTGTTTCAGAACAATACAGATCTTGCTATGGGCCCCTCATCTCTCTCTCTCTCTCTCTCTCTCTCTCTCTCTCTCTTTCTGCTTGCATTAAACTGAATGAGGCCCCTGGCCCCTCGGCAACCTAGGCCGGGTAATCCCGGAGCACAGAGCACCCGATGATCCTGCCGTACTGCATTCCGAACCAGTCACCCAGAACAACAGAGCCTGCATTAGCACTGAATTAAAACGGCAGAGGTTTCAGAGGCTAATGACAGTCATTTTAGCCAGCAAACGCAGGTGTGAGGGCTAGAGTGAAGGATGGATATTTGAACAGATCCGGTGGTCAGAATTTCATTAATTACCGTTTAGACTGTAGTATCAGGTGGTGAAAGCTACAAAAGATCACAGATCGAATGACAGAGATGTTGGTGGGCCTATTGTTGGAGTGTGTGTGTGTGTGTGTGGTTTAAATACACCATACCTTCCCTTTTAAACAGGTGAATGTGGAAAGAATGTTAACTTGAGCATTTCCTAGACTATTAACCAACATCCCTGCTTCTGTGTGTGTGTTAGAAGTGTGTGTTAAGGTCTGCGCTGCTGACTGCGAGCATTTCCTCAACCTCTCACCCCCCACTGATCATCCCCCCTTTCTCTGAGCTCCAACATTCCAGCGAGTGATAGAGTGTTGAAATGAGAGAGGGAGAGGGAGGAGAGACCAATTGATAGACAGACTTAGAGGGGGTAAAAAAGAACAACAACGACAAAACTTTGAACTAAAGATTAAGAGACCCGAGATTAACCCTACAGTTGCCCATTTAGCATCAGGTCAGTTCTATTGGCTGAGAATTCCACTGATATTTACAGGAAGATGAGTTCAGAATTAAAGAACTTTAGCTATTCACATTTTACGGTAAGCACGGACGTGACTCACAAGCACCCGCATTCATCCGCCAAGTTTCAGTCTTCATTAATGAAGCATAGAGGTCATTCATTCATTCACATTTTCAATCTAATAATTGACTCCGTACTCTAATAATCTATCTATAACTATTTTTTTAGATTTTGTTTATCAGTTTGTCACTGCTATGGCAATACAAGGATATTACTAATAAAGCATAGTAATTTACATGTTTAAGACAAAGAAAACTTTACGACCATTATAAGCCTCTTTTGAAGCCCAGGACAAAAACAGGACAAAGCATAAAGGATTTAAGTTCATCTATGGATGCTCATGAAGTTGAGCCCAGTATGCGTGATGAATGATGCAAGAATGAGCGAATGGCATCACTGTATGAATTAAGGCATTGATAAAGTAACTGTAGTGTTTGAAAGGACACTGTCGTAGGGAGCACCCGCTGACCCCTGTATTGAGACAGAGTCCATCCCCCACTGCTTTCTCCCACCCTCCCCACTGACTCCCAGCCCCCGGAGGCTGAGGGGGGGAGCAGCATAATTGCCCCCCTCTGGGACCACTTTAATTCCAGTCTTTGTGTTTTAATTGCCCCCCCTCCCGACCCTTTTTGATGAACACATTGGGGCCATACCACAAACAGATTTTAATCAGGGCTTTAACGGGTTGTGTGTGTGTGTGTGTGCTGGTGCACCAGATGACTGCTCCCAAGCATCTGGTGACAGCAGTTAAAGAATGTGAGACATAAATTATTATTGGCGGTGAGGTATATTTGCTTCATTCATCAAACAAAGATGCATCAGTATGTGACTGCTGTACACGGCCACCAGAGAATTGAAGTGTGTGGCCGGGAGTGCTAAGTTTGGCTTTATGTGTAACGCTGTGTGTGTAGCGCTATGTGTGTAGCGCTGTGTGTGTGTGTTTGGATCTGCAGTGAGTGAAAGCAGCAGGCCAATTAGAAGGGCTGTATGTGTGTGTAAGACTAGAAGGGGTCTGGAGCCAGATCGTCTGTCCTAAGACCAAGGGGTTCCCCCCCATCAACAAACAAGAAAAAGAGAGAGCGAGAGAGACTCAGCAGACTTTGATCATCGACCAGACGTGTGGATGTTGTCACACACCGACAGAAACACCCATTCTGGGAAATAACGCTACTGGCATTTACAGCAGACAGGGAGGAAAACTGAAATTCTCCAGAATCTAGGAGGATCGCAGTTAGTGTCTATGGCGCTCATGTTGGCCCTTGAGTTGTTTGTGATTCAATATTTCAACTGATTCTTTACAACGCTCCTTCATTATAAGTAATGGCGATGTTTCCAGTAGATGTTTTACATTTAGAAGCCACACAATTCAAGGTATCAATCACATCTTAAGGTAACCCGTGCAAGTTACAAATGTGTAGTACTTAGTTATTATTTTCTAAATGATCGTTATTGATTTTCTGAACAATTCATCCATGCATGTTTCATTAAAAAAAAATGATTCGCATCAAAATGTGATAACTCGATCTTCTGATGAAATTACAGACTTTTCTCTAGTTATGTATGCTGGAATTCTCTAATCATTTAGCCCACATAAACCCTGCCCTTTTTTTTTACCATCGAAGGCCTCCATCCAATCAACCAATTGAAAGAACCAAGACCCCGCCCAACATTTAGTCCCCCGCTAGTCCTTTTTACTCGGATGTACGTCACAATACGGAAGAAAAGATTTGAAGCTACTTCTGTTTCATCATGACTTTAAGGGCTAGGAAGCATCACTCACAAAACTCAGACTGCAAAAAATCCGACTCCACAAGAGAGAGATACTTTTGAGAGTATGAGAAGTGAACCTGATCACCATGCAAAAAGTTGCACCCAGGGAGCCCAAAAAAGGTTTTATAGCTCATTTTAGACCTGGCTGATGTTGAGCTCATAATGAAAATGTCTGAACCTGAGCTGAGCTCAGAAACGAACATATGGAAGCTAAAGTGGCATCCGATGATGGATGGATGTATAAATAAACGAGGGCTTTCTTTCTACCTCTGGCATTCTTCTATCAGTGGGCAGCACATAAACAGAGATAGCACACTGCCAGAAGAGCTACAGGAGCAGAACTAAGAATGAAGCAAATGCTGGAGAGAGGGAAGGAATGGAGAGAAGCAGACAGGCAGACTGTCTCCGCCGCCTCCCTCCGTGTGTCAAATGAAAGGGAGAAGTGTGGCGTAGACTGGGTGTGTATGACTCCATCAGCCGGAGTGCGTGTGTTTATCTGTAATGAGTAAGGGAGTGTTGACGAAACGCAGATTTATTTCTCTATTTGTGTTTGTGAGTCTGAGCGTGTGATTCTGCAGATAGTCAATAGTCATCACCTGGTGATGCAACCTGACAGATTGCAAATGTCTGCACAAATAAGACTCTTGCTCTCACGAGGCGAGCGAGATCAATACATTCACGCCAACATGTCCATGTTCCTGCCATTTTCACCAGTTCTGACCTATTCCCTGTGTACGGACAGCATGCGGTTCGATCAATGAACCGATGTTTAGAATAATCTTTATTCATGCATCTGTCCCGGATCATCTTCTGCAAAGAAATCAACATACTCATCTGTCTTTCCATTGTTCGCATTTTTTGGCTTTTCTTCCCCTCCGCCATCCCTTTGTGATTTGCCGTCTGGTCGTCTTTGAGATGGTATTGTAGATCAATGCGAGGGCAATTGAAAATGTGATTGCATTAGGCTTGGCATTCAAGTCACTCGCTCTGTGAAAGTTCTCTAAATGAAGAATTCATGTCACCACTGAGAGTGATAACGCTGGAGTTATTCTCGTTTTCTGCCGATCTAGATGATCTTGTCTCCCAAAATTGAGTTTTAAAGCTTATTTATGTATTTGCTTCATTGCATTGCTCTTTTACCAACAAATATTCATGAAATCCCTCTTATTCTCTCAGGTTCCGATGGAACAGCTATGCGGTTGAGGTACGCCTGAACGACTACCTAGACATCGTGTGCCCTCACTACCCACTGGGCGAAGTGCCGTCACAGGATGCCGAGCGCTACGTGCTCTACATGGTGGAACGTGAAGACTATGACTCCTGCCGTCCACAATCTTACGACCAGATGCGCTGGGAATGCGGCCACCCTTTCGCCCCTCACGCACCCGAAAAGTTCTCCGAGAAGTTCCAGCGCTTCACGCCATTCACCCTGGGAAAAGAGTTCCGACAGGGCGAGAGCTACTACTACATCTGTGAGTACAGCCCTTAAAAAGTCAGCTTGCACTTAAGCTATGAATGTGAACATTTATGGTGGATCGTTTTTGAAGAATGGTTAGGGGTGGAAATGTTTTTGAACATCTGAAAACCGGTTATAGATTCATTGCCCCACAAACCATACGCTGAATGCTAAGTCTGTGAGTCATATTTGAGCCCTTTTTTAGCACCAAAGTAATGAATACATTTCAATTTGTGTTGCGGACTGCTAAACTGGCAGCAGAACCGCTACGTGTCTTTCTGGCATCCCCACGGGCTATCCTTGGGGAGTTTGGGCTGTCGGAAACACAAGGAGCGCAATTCAGCGAGCATGTGGACTAGTATATGGAGGTCTAGAATTAACAATGGTGAAATTTGACAACCCAATATAGACCCTTCTAGGAAAGCGTACTTCTAAAAAGGCTAATTCTGCCAACACTGTAAAGTTAAGGGTGGAACGTTTGATGGATAAAATGCATTAGATCCGCTTTGATGGTGTGGAAAGATCCATGTCAGTTTAAACTCAAACACCAATACAGTGTTTTTCAAAAGCACAACTAAACCCAATTTTCTCTACTTTTTGACTTTTTGTCAATGGATTTGCAGCTCTGCCACAAACTCTAGTGTGTAGGTGCCTTAAGAATTAGAGTACACTTCCACCACTGTCGTAAAATAGATCACAGACACAGGTCACAGGTCCAGGTGGCTGCTAAAGAGAAGTGGATTAGCCACTACACGTCTAACACTATTAACCTCCTTTCTAATTAACCTGTCTGCTACCCATTTACCTCCCTATTATCCTTTTATCTTCCTCTATCCTGACGGCCTTCTCTTTTTTTGCCTTACAGCCAAACCACTGCACCACCACGGAGAGGAGTGTATGAGACTCAGAGTAGACGTAGTTGCCAATGATGGTGAGTATGCAGATCATAAAACTGCACATTTTGCATTTCAGTTGATCTGTGTATTCACTGGTGTTTTCTTCCATTCAGGTTCTCAAGAAGCCAGGGTTGGCACAGGAAGTGGATCTAAGGTGGGCACAGGGGCAGGAGCTCACACACCGTCTAATCGGTTACCAGCAGGTACGGTCACATCGATTCAAGTTTTAAGGGGTTAGTTCACCCAAAAATTCTGTCATTAATTACTCACCCTCATGTCGTTCCAAACCTGTAAGACTTCCGTTCATCTTCGGAACAAAAATGAAGATTTGTTTGATGAGATCTGAGGGAAAAACTGAAATGTCTAATATATTATTTCCATGTTACAGATGATCCTGTTGTGGCTCTTCCTGAAGTGCAGCAAAGCAAGCGGACAAACTCCGCCATTTCAGGAGCATCCTGGACTGTTCTCACAACCTTACTCCCCCTTTTATTGTTGTTGGTCTTACAGTGAGATTGGACTAGATACACTGGACTAAATTTCACTTACAAAAGACTGTAATGACGGCGGCCTGTGTCGATGGAAGCACACAGAGGTAGCTCTTTACATCCCAGTGCTGGCCATTGGGAGAAGCATACAGGAAGTGGAGTGGAGAAGCCTAACTGGAAGAAGAGGGCTTTCGGACACTTCTAAAGAAACAAAAAAACGAGACGTCAGTATTTTTCTGGAAATATTGTTCATGCAAAGGGAGATGTTTTCCCTTTTACCATTTTTTTTTTCTTCATATAAACGTCTGACCACTCAAAACCTGGATAAGAACAAACTGAAACAGTAATGCAGATTTGGAATTAGCATGAACTTGGAATATGGACAACCCCCTTTATTTGAGTGTCATAATGATGGGACGCAAGCCAAGAATGAGCCAAAGACCACAGAGCTTCTCACAGAGGAGTAGAGCGATCAAAACTATTCATTGTTTTCTCATGTTTTGTACATCCAGAGAAATAATTGAGTTTCGTATTAATTTATGTAGCATCAGCTTAGTGGGTTTTATTCTCACTGTCTCATGGTTTTACAAGACTGTGTGCTGTACCTGGACTTAACCTGGAAATGCAGTACAGAACACATACGTACCCCTTTACCGCCGAAATGGTGCTGGTGCCTGTGATGGGACATCTGTGGAAATGAACAGAGCGGTTCCAGATTGGGCGCCGGCACCCTGACAGCGGAAAACGGCGGCATCCGATACAGTTTACCAAACCCACTGACACACTTCCATTCAGAAATGCTGTGTTGTTTTTGTACATTCATTGTTTAAAGAGTTCGTAAATTATTAGTTTTGCTGCAGAACAAATTACTGTATATAGTGAGCAAAAATGTTTACTGTGTGATGGAGAGAGAGAGGAAATGAGACGTGAGAGAGGAGAAACTCGTTGGATTAATGTGTTGAAGTGTACATGAAAAAGTGACAAAAAGGGAAATTGGATTATTGGATAAATACACACATTTCCTCCCAAGTGTGTGTGGAGCTGTGATGGTATGTCCTGGCACGGTGGGCATTTATCACCACCCTCAGCATTTAAACTGCCAAGCAATCAATGAGAAGCACACTCTCACACAATCACTAATGTACACCTGGAAATGAACTTCATAATTAAGAACAGAAGTTTTTACTTCATCTAAGCTGTTCATTGGGTGGAAAGAAAAAGGAAATTCAGGAAAATATGTCAACTGATTTGTATCGGCAATTGGACTACACTAAATATTGCAGTTGGCCAAATTATATTTTTAATTTTAATAAATTTATGCTGGTACTGAAATCAAAACATCAGGGTAGCACATGTGTAATATAACACAGATATAAAAAAATTATAGAAGACATTCTAAATCATTAAATTGCATTATATGAACAGTGTTTGTTTGTGTGTGTACACACACACACACATATAAAATGCAATTCGATGATAGCAATTGAGATATTTGACATTAAATTAACATTTATTTTACATAATATTTAAAAAAAACATCCACCAAAAAAAAAAAAAAAGAAGAGACTGATGAATCCCAAAATGGCCAAATGTGGGCTGATTAACTGGCCTGTCTGATATACTGGTCTGTCACTACAATATAAGCTTAGCTATGTTGTTGTAAATCGACATATACTATACTATAAGGAACATTTAGTGTGGGGATACTGGACCAGGCTTACACACATTAATAACTCTAATCAGCTAAAGCACTATGAACGAAACACCACATACACTGACTCTGACATGATGTAGCCGTTTAAGCTCAACTCCGGACAGTTGTTCGTACGACTGGCACAGCTGTATACGATTAACGTTGGGTCACTTTGATTCATTTTTCCATTTTGTTTTTCTTTTTTTATTCTCGTATTCTTATTTTGTACATGTATTGTGTAAAATGTATATTATGTATATAAAGAGGATTATATAAAAAAAAGACCTTTGATAAAAAAAAAAACAGTTAATGTGAAGATTCTTATGTGAAAATAAATGATATTTTTTGAAAATGCGATTGTAGCCGACCTTGTTTTTTTATATATATATATATATATATATATATATATATACATACATTATACGTATATATACTTACATTTATTGCAGTGCTTTCAATACTTTATTCCTTAAAGTCACCATGAAATAAAAATGGACATTTCTTGTTTTTATGGAACATTGCAGTATTTATTATAAATGATTTTGTGCACATTGTTTGTTTGTTTTTTTATTCATGAGTTCTTTTAATATTTACTCCAAATAACTTCCCCTCCCTTTTGCAGCAACATCTCTTCTCAGACGACGTGTTTACTGGCGTGAGGGCGGGGCAACCTGTCACTCACATGAGATCGACCAATAGGAAACCCACAACCATCCAATCAGTTCCCAATGGACAAAATCAAGTCCCGCCCTACAATTTTCTCTTGCTCGAGAGTAGTTTCACTGGGATATACGTCACAATAGGGAAGAAAAGACTAACGCAACTTTCGCTTCATCTCGACTTAAACAATAATAATCTTATTATATTGTATATTTTGACCACTCAGCATCCCGGACCAGAACTATCTGAGCTCATTTAGAACAATGATAATTCCGAGCAAAAGCACATATTGTCCTGTTCGTGTGTCAATAGGATGAAGTGTTTTGTGTCTCAGGGTTTATGATTCACCGGTGACAGGAAAAAAATCACAATGGTCGGAGGTCAGAGGCATCAGTTTGACCGTGTGTGTGTGTGTGTGTGTCTCAGGAGGATGGCTCTTCCCTTTGTATTCTGGCTAAACTTGGAGCTTTGCCAGACGGCTCGGTAAACATACACACACCTCTTCTGTTATTGTTTGCCATTTTAGAAGCTCTCATTCGCTTCATTCCAATGTTGTGTATGTACGCATCAAGCTCAAACTATTTCAATATTTGTATGACAAACAAATATATTTCTAGGATTAATGGGAAGATTTGTTAATTAAACCAACATTTGGTCCTTAAGCTACTCCCTACTGAATGACTGGTTAATTTAGCTATTTTGGCGGCTCTTTTCCTCGGTTATAAATTGTATACGTTGTTTCTATGTGATTTTAATGTACATTGTTATTGCTAGAAAATTACAAATTCACCGAAATCACACTTGAGTGGTAAAATTTGCAAACCTCAGAAAATGAATAGAAAAAAAAGTTCTAACCTCCTTTCACTGACCATTTGTTGAAACTTTTTTCATGCTGTATTTTTATACCCTACTCATGCAGTATCGTGACCTTTTCTTTCGTTTTATATACCTATCAATGTCTCCGTCTCTTTCTGTGTCGCAGCATCTCATTTTCTCGCTCTCTCTTCGTTTCTTTCAGCCTCCGTTCTTCGTTTACCTTCCCTAAAGCTCTCTCTTTTTTCTCTCTCCGTCTCTCTGTCTGTCTCTGTCTCCTACACACTATTGTTCCTCCCTTCCTCCTGCTCATCTCCAGAGGCCTTTCTTTTCTTTTCTTTTTTCTTCTCTTTTTATGGCTGACCGTAAGAGCAGCTGTCACACTGCAGACTGGTTCCGCAGCTCACACCCTGACTGTGTGTTTTCAGAGCTTTGACCCCACGACTGTAAATCAGCCCCTCTCTTAACCGTTTGACCTCCTCTGAAGAGTTTAGGGAGTTTAAAGGGAATAAGTGGCACTTCACTAGAGGACTTTTGCTTTAAATAGTCATTATTGCTGAAGAGAAACCACAGAGTCAGTCGAAAGACCGACAAAAGGGGACAAAACGGGAGCCGGTATGAAAAATCATGTCTGGAGACAAAGAGCCCCGGGAAAAGGACATCTGTTTAGGTAGAGATACTAAAAAAGTTTGTTATAAAATAATTAAATAAAAAATTATTTAAAATATAAATGTACAATATTTATAAATATATTTAAATTATATTAATATCATTTATAATATTTGTATCTTTAATGCTCTCTTCTATTTTTAACTTCCATTTCACAGTTTTCACTTTGAACGGACGAGTCAAAAGTGTTTTTTGTGCTAACGGGCAGCGTGCAATTCCACAAATGTGTGCATTTTTCTGCAATTGAAATAGATGAACTTCAGCAGTGTCAAAGAGTCTAAAAAAAACAAGAGAGGCAAGATCTCTCCCTCCTTCCTGCATGTTATTCATCTCACTTCTGGGAAAAATGTTGGCCTTCTCTTATCAGCTTTCAATGTCTCCTGAAGATTAAGAGTTACTTACTTTTTTTTTCGCAAGATAATGCATTAAGTTGGTCCTGCACATCTGTTTCTGTGCTTTATGATAAATATGTTAAGTCCTTGAGCTACAAATACACATTGAGAGAAGGTTTGCATTTACACACACACACACACAACTTTGATCAAGAAATATGCTTAGCACGGTTTATCCTCGTGCAAGTTGGGGCAAATACTGTGGCTTTGTATCCCATTTCTGTTATTCATCTGATAAGACAAACACCATCCTATAGATTATGATAACACTTTGTCTAGTCATATTAAAAAAGGTCCTGTTAAACTGTAAAAAAAAAAAAAAAGTTGCTGAATCAATTTTTAAGTATAATCACCTTGGATTTGTCATTTCAACTTAAAGCTGCAGTCCGGCATTTTTCCTCTTTGTCGCCATCTCTGTTTGAAATCTGTAATTGCAGTTATTCGCGGAATTATTAACTTTGCGTGAGTTGCACATCGGCATGAAACAGCGCGGATGAACACAATGTTTTGAGACTGCGAGTCTGTCAGTCACCGCGCCGATGTGGAAACTGGCATTCAGAATCACACATTCTACTTTTGGAAGTAGGCCAACAGTATGACCATGACAACATACGAATTTTCATCGGAAAATGTCATCTGAACAAGTAAGTAACATCCACATCAACTAAGGGGGGGAAGCCTTGCAGTAAATCGTGCTGATTAAATATAACGATCGCGTCAAACCTTTCAAATTATACTTTGTTCTCAAATTATCAACATCAGCATTGTGACTACATTTAATGTGTATTATGATTACCCTGTAGTTCAGTTTCTATTTCTGTGCAGTCTAATTTCTAATTGTCATACCAATAAATTAATGTTTCTTTACTGGTTTTCTTTGAGAAAAAAAAAAAGAAAAAAGAAAAAACACGTATCTGTAATCCGATGCACATTTAAAACTATATATAATTTCGGAGGAGGCCGGTTTGGTTTGCTTGGAGTAGTTTTTGCTCCCTCTCATAGCTAGCACAAAATATTTACCATAATAGCTAAACGAATAAAGACAGGAAACTCCGTAACTGTGTGAATTAAGCGAACAAGTGTGCTACTGTTACACGATTGAACTATTGAAATGTCTTACCTGTCCTAAAAGAAAAAAAGCCGTCTCTGCGTCCGTTTTGAACCGATGTTTATCCTTGTTTTCGCGTGGGCCAGTTGCAGTCTCTTTTTTCTCTACCCACTCCAGTCCAAAGTCCGAATTATTTGGGGTTTTACAAGTGGTGAATGTCCAGTTGTCACTGGTGATTGTCTTTTGAACCTTTCTGGATCCGCCATAAGTTTAATTATTTAATGCTGTGAGAAAAGGCTAAAAATGTCCACCTCCAACATCCTCACGCAATATAGCCGACCGGGACGCCTTCTTTATGTGTACAGATGTGACGTAATGACGCAAAGACATGCTCGAATTTCCCGCGGAAATCCACCAGTACCACTGGAATTAAAAACATTATTACAAGCTAACCGTTTTGAATCGGGCAAAAGCAAGCAGATATTTTTTAACACTGGCTGGTTATGTTTTTTTTAATTATTATTATTTTGGATAATTTTTAACCCAAAAAAGCTATGGACAGCAGCTTTAAATCGACTTTAAAAATTGGTTAAACATTGTATAACTTATAAAAAAAAAAGTTTAAAATGATTTAACTTATCAAAATAAGCAATGTTAAACCATAAGTTGTTATATTGATAATTTGATTTTTCACAGTGTATGCTTTTTTACATTTTCAACATTCTTTAGTGTGTAATGTTGCTGTTTGAGCATTACAAAGCTCTGCAAAGTTACAAAATACTAAGTTCGGTCCAAAGGGAGTTATGCTATGTTCTATTTCAAGTGGTGCTCACTGCAGAGCCAAATTTCATTTACATCGGAAGAGGGATGTAGGAGCTGAGATTGACATCACACCTGAGTTGACATCGTTCCAGGTTGGAAAACTAAGGCCCCGTCCACACTACTGCGTTTTCGTTTAAAAACGGAGACCTTTTGCTACGTTTGCACCTCCCGTCCACATTAAAACGGCAAAAAAGGAGACCCAAAACGGAGAAGTTTAGTAACGCTGCCGATCCGTTTTTCGTTTTGAATCTCCGGAGGGCGTTTTAGTGTAGACGGGTCAAAACGGAGGACTTTAGAAACGATGACGTAGTAGAGGCTCACGCTCGGCTCTATGATTGGGTGTCATCAGTCATGGCGTATATCTTTGCTAGCAGTTGTTGTACAAGTAAATTCTGCATTTTACAACGCTATAACTGCCTACATGCGCCGGAGTCAAGCTATTATTCGAGCGATCTGTGACAATTCCCGTGTGCAGCGGCGGCGTTGACCGTACATTGGCATTCACATTGCCACCTAGCCGCCTGGAGTGCATACTACATCGAATTTCACACACTTTTACGCAAAATGCACCATATGCACGCGGATTTCTCAACCATAACGCTCGTCTAAACGCAGAATAAAAAGTGATAACGCAACGCCAATTTTGCGTTTTCTCTTCAGATCGTTTCCGTGTAAACATAGCCTAAGATGGATGCATCCAGAAAACCCTTGTTGTGCTTGCTATTTCAGAATACAAACACATAAAAAAGCATTATTTTTATTGGTAATGCCGAAGTATCATGCTCACAGAGATTAGAAGTGCTAATAAACAATATATTACTGTTTCACTACGGTTGATGCACTGAGCAGCCATTTTGGATTCTGAAGGTCCCCCGAGATTCCTAGTCGCAATTTCGACTTGAGGGGGCGTTTTAGATACAAGTTCCAACTGAATTAGGAATGTCCCACTTCCGAAGACAAATGGAATGCACCATAATTCTCTATATCAGTAAGCAGTACTGTTTCTGAACTCCCTAAATCACCTCGATTGTAGTCTTAATTTTTTTTCCTGGAATGTACACGTCACAATATTCCCTATTTAAATCATTCTCGTCCAAGGCATACGCAAAAAAAAAAAAGAGGTGAGGCCAGGTTGAGTTACATTAGTACTGTGTTGAAACTCACGGTTATGGTAAGGGTCCTGACATTGCCGAAACACCCTCAAGAGGTTGGCCAATCACAACACACATTCATCCAGCCGACCAATCAGAGCATACTGCATTTTCAGAAGTAGGGGCTTCATAGAGACTGGAGCTAAACAGTTTGAAGAGTAATTAGCTGGTGAAGTGGATTTACTTATCATAGAGTTAAGGAAAGTTTATCATGAGCATTGTAATGCTTGAAGCGGATTTCATAACAAATGTCAGTAGACCAGGAAGATTTTAAAACGAGCGGTTCATTCAGAAACTTGTAAAGTCTTAAAGCTGCAGTCCGTAGCTTTTTTTGGGTTAGAAATTATCCAAAATACATATTTGAGAAAATACATAACCAGCCAGTGTTCAAAACTATCTGCTTGCCATAGCCCGATTCAAAACGGTAAGCTTGTAATAATGTTTTTAATTCCAGTGGTACTGGTGGATTTCCGCGGGAGATTCGAGCATGTCTTTGCGTCATTACGTCACATCTGTACACATAAAGAAGGAGTCTCGGCTAGCCGGCTATACTGCGCGTGAGGATGCTGGAGGTGGAGATTTATAGCCTTTTCTCACAGCACTTGATATAATTAAACTTATCAATTTGATGGCGGATCCAGAAAGGTTCAAACGACAATCACCAGTGACAACAGATTCACCCGCTGTAAAATGCAAAAGACTTCGTTCGGACTTTGGAGTGGCTACAGAAAAAAAGAGACTGCAACCGGACCCATGCGAAAACAAGGATACATATCGGAAGGACATTACATGTAGTCATGCAATGCTGACGTTGTTAACATTAACAATTTGAGAACAAAGTATAATTTGCACAGTTTTGCATGATATGATAACTTATAAGCGATTGTTAGATTTAATCAGCGCGATTTACTGCAATGTCAGAACCAGAACAAAGGTGGATGTTTCTTACTAGTTCAGATGACATTTTCCAGTGAAAATTCTTATGTTGGTCATACTTCCAAAAAGAATAATCTGTGATTCTGAATGCCAGTATCCACACCGGCACGGTGACTGACAGCTGCACACTCTCCTCAAACATTGTGTTCATCTGCGCTGTGCCGTGTCGAGGGTGTTGAAGTACTCACGTAAAGTTGATAATTATGACTGCAATTGCAGATTTCGAACAGAGATGGCGACAAAGAGGAAAAACGCCGGACTGCAGCTTTAAAGCAACACCATGTGATTTTTCCTCAGCGGTCGCCCTACAGTTTGGAAGCAGAATTGTCCATTACTGCTGTCGTAAATAATTTAGCCTTCCGCAGCCGACTGTCGCACGCGCACGCTCGCTGTTTATCCAGCACCGGCTTTGGAATCAACAATGGCAGACATCCCAACTTGCAAGACGTCATTTCAGGGAGGTATATCTTGGTGACTGGATTGTTGACGGGGGGGGTGGGGTGGGGGGGGGGGGGGCTGGTGGCGGGTTGACTAGCTTTCGTGAGGCACACTCGCAAGGTCTCTCGCTCTCTCTCTCTCAGCCGTGCTCGCGCTATGTATGTTATGCGCGCAGTATGTTCTGTCTCGCATGCGCGCTCTAGATTCCGGCAGATCTGAACTAATTTGCGGGCATCAGGGAGACGCAGGAGACTCCCGGGAGACTTGGGATGTCTGCAATGGCCACAGACAATTTGAGGAAGTGGTGGGGGAAGTGACGTATGCCGTAAAGCAGTCGAATTTTGTAGTTCTTTTTGTGCACGGGTTCCTACCCGAAACCCGAAGTTACATAGTGCCAGTAAAAGCGATACAGACCACGTCAGGCTATGGCAGACGTGTCATTTAACTTATTTTAAGTCGATGTACCATCACAAGGGTCTTGGAAATATATTATGAAGGTTGAAAAACTACATAGTGTTACTTTAACTTCATGCTGTGGAAATACAAACCAGAAGACAACAAAGGCAACGCTGAAAAGGGGCGGGGCTACATAAGGTCTATACATTCACAACAGGAATAGTGGATGAAAGTCACAAATTTAACAGGAACTACAGTATATGGTGAAATCAACACAGGCTGTTCATGTAGGTGTTATGTCTAATATCATTTTTGCTCATTCCCATATTCAGTCCTCGGTGGAGGAAGCAGGTTGGAGAACAGCAGCAACTTGTCTGGACACAGCATGGGCATCAAGGGGAGAGAAATATGACACAAGTCTTCCTCAGACAGCATATGTCTCATACTGTTATAAAACATGAACAGGGGGGTGGAGAGACTCGTAAAAGAATGATGACATTAATATGCAGGCAGAAAAAAATCGCTTTTTATGTGTTTGTTATAAAATGTAGCAGGGATGTATTTAAAACTCAAATTAGCATGTGTGATGATTATGTTGATGTGTACAAGTATATACACCATTCAAAAGTTTGGGGGTGAAAGAAGAAGTCTCTTATACTCACCAAGGCTGCATTTATTTGACCTAAAATAGGCTACAGTAAAAACATTACTATTGTGAAAGATTATTACAATTTAAAATAACGGGTATATATTTTAAAATGTAATCTATTCCTGTGATGCGAAGCTGAATTTTCAGCATCATTACTCCAGTCTTCAGTGTCACATGATCCTTCAGAAATTATTCTAATAGTATATGCTGATTTGCTGCTCAAGAAACATTTCTTATTATTATCAATGTTGAAAACATCTGTGCTGCTTAATTCTTTTGTGGAAACCTTGTTATATTTTTTCCAGGATTCTTTGATAAATAGATGGTTTTAAAAAAAAATGGAAATAGAAATATAAGTATGTGGAATGCATGTATATATAGTAATTTCTACATAAGTTAATTTTATTAAAAATACAACAGAGCTATTTTGAGAAGAAAAATAACATTACTTGGAATTATTATTTATTTATTCTATTTTTGAAGTGATTTCCCACCTTTTCTGACCATTTTCTTTTGCAGGACTTCGCATAGCTGGAGAAATTGGGAAATCAGTTTTTTGATTTGGCATTAAAAGTAGACAGCTCAGTGAACCCTGAGTGAACTGAACATGGTACAGTCCAAGTCAAAGAAAATAAATCTATGGTGGCGTTACTTACAAGTAATATGGCTTTGTGAGCCTTGAGTAAAAACCTGTATTTCTAAGGTTTTTGTTTGAATTCATTGGGGATTGACAGCAAGCAAATATATTAACATATTGAAAAAAAAAAAAAAATTCATTCTTTTTCATTGTTGAATGGGTTATCCTATTTCAAAGACTCAGAGCCAAACCCAGAGAAATACTACACCAGTCCAACAATATCAGAAATATGAATACATAAACCCCATAATTATTATCAAGCCATTTAAACAACAAAGACTGTCAAGCCGCTTCTCAGAATGGGGTCGAGGGCCGCTACATCTCGATTTTAGCTCGGCTTGATGGATTGGGCATAAATTCTTGTTCAGACAATGAAAATGTGATTGAATTTCAAGCTATGCTTGCCATAAATTTCAGGAGAAATCCACCACGATGCTATTTCTGAAAGACCAAACTGCTGAGTTTGATACAGCCAATTCTCTTACAGAGCTGCCGATTTTAGACATCTGTTCAACCATTCATTCTGCATGTTTGCTGGCAAAAAGGTGAAGGTGAAAATAAGACTCACAGTCACTCAAGCCAAACCCATAAACGCTACCAAGATTTTGATCGGACAATTTAATAAGCTATTGAAGCAAACATGTAATACAAACTCTAGTGGTGAACACCGACGTCTCGGAAAAATGGCTTTTATCGATTTTATGGGACGTATTATCTTCTACATACTCTTGGATGGAAGTATCTACTGGTTTCTGTCCTAATAAAGGCATATTTGGATAGAGACTTATGGTCAGAGAGAAAGTCTCACATTCTTTGACAAACACACCTTGCTAGCACATGTTACTGAAACAGTTAGCTAATTAGCTTAAACAATAAGGTTTACATTCACTGATGTATACAGTTTTCAGCCATTACTCTACACTTCCACTCATTTTTCCGTCTTTTTTACATTCATATTTATTTTAACAAGGCCATGGAGAACGTTTGGCAGCTGGCACTCCAGATAGTATTTCTCTTTGTTCATATGTTGGCAGCACACGACTCGGACATTTTTAGACGTTCAGACGTTTGGTGTACTTGGAGTTTTACTGAATGTCATTTCAAGTCAACATGGAATCCAAATTGATGCTATTTACTTTATTGATACACATTCCTGGTTTTCTTGTGTATGAATCATCAGTGCATGTTATTCCAAAGGAAAAATAATGTTTGTCTTTTTTATTTTTCATCGAAATGAAAATCACTAATTTCCTTTTCCTGACATCATTTTGGCTGCGTAGGCGATTGGAAAATGTTAACTGATTTTTTTTTTTTCAGAGCCTTTTTCCTTTAAGTTTGACATCCAGAAAATACTTGCACTGTATCTGAGACAATTATGTATAGGCCTAGTGTTGCATTACAATGTGAGCTACGTAATCAGGTTACTTTTACTGTTTTTTTTTTTTTTTAAATAACGGATTACTTTTAAATTTAATACAAAATACCTGAGTTACTTTTTCAGAAAAGTAATGCAAGTTACTTTGTTTTCCCTTTTATTGACTGACATCTCTCTGTCCCCATGTTGAGAGAAATCAGGAGTAAATGCAGAGGCGTTGTGCGCGGTGTAAACATGATGGTTATGTAAGACTAAATGTGAGCAGGCATTTACTCATCTCACAAAAACAGATTCAGTATTCCTCAAAATGAAAACAGTGAAATGCAGAATCAGAATATTACTGCAATGATGAAATATGTTAAACTACACAAATATACTTTATGTATTACTTTATGTATTTTCTATTATCCCTTTATTAATCAATGTCTTTGCTGCTGATAATCCAATTCAACTATACTAATAAGCAGAAATGACTTTAGATAAACATCACATTTGTGTTAAATTATACATATTTTTTTATAGCTAAAGTAAGAGTGTTGCTGCGTCTGATCCTTCTGGAATCCAGAATGGCAGCCCAGCTAAAGGTTTCTTTGAGCTGCGCCCTCTACAGGATTGAATTTGCATTTCCTGCACCCTGAGGCTTTACATTTACCAAAAATTTAACTTTTTTTTGTTACTTAAAAACAAACAAGCAACCCCAGTCGAGAAATTATGCAAAGGTAATGTAACATTACTTTACATAAAAAGTAATTAACACAATAAGTTACTTTATTGGGAGTAATGAAATATTGTAATTTAAGTAACTTTCCCCAACACTGCACACATATAATAATATTAATAATAATAATACATTTTTTAAAAATATTCTAGTATATTTAAAACCTTTGACTTATTTTATTGATTATTTAATAATATATTTTTGTATTAAGTGTCCATGTGCTTACTTTCTTTAAAAGGGTCCTTGATTATGATTTCACTTTTTTAACTTCAGTTAAAAATTACACAGCATTGTGTAATGTTGCTGTTTGAGCATAAACAACATCTGCAAAGTTACGACGCTCAAAGTTAAATGCAAAGGGAGATATTTTCTTTTACAGAAATCGCTTTTTAAAGACTACAACAAACTGCTGGTAGGGACTACAACAAGCTTCTTCCTGGGTTGGTGACATCACAAACCCTAAAATTTACATAATCCCTGCCTGTTACGTTCCACGTGTATTTGTGTGTGTGTGTTTCTGTTCTGTCTCCATTCATTACTTTCAGGTGGTGACCGAGCATTGGCTGTTTGCGGGCACGTGACGTCATTGTGGGGGCGTCATCATCTGTTCGACCAATCCATTGCTGTGCCATGAGTTTAAAAGGCCCATCCACAACTAGGAAGACAGATCCTCGCCAGATCTCACCCAACTTGCGTGTTCTGAGCACATTGTCGAAACCACTACCACGATTCACGCTTATTGTCTTTATTGTTGATTTGAGTAAATGCTTTTGCCTGACCTGAGTTTTAGTAAGACACTAAGAGATGCCTAGCCGATCCGCTTACATCTGGAGCATTGAGTTCTCTGTTGCGAAATCATGACGGGAGGTAGGAATCATTGTTGTGTTAGGTAGGCGTGGAGTGTTCGCCATTCCTGTATTTCTGTTTTTATTTAGTGTAGTTTAATTAAGGCGGCGTATTCCGCTGAAGAACTCGGTTTTGTTTTTCTTTTTCTTTTGTGGCAGTTAGTTTAACGGGTACACTTAAAATTATATATCAGTTATGTTTTGCTTATTTCGATAATTTGGCGACACTCTTGTCTGTCTTTGTTTTCTCGTGTGTTATTTTTCTTTCTGAACAATCTTGTTATTTAATTTAGGTGAACATGTTTAAAGCTTTTCCATTCAAAGAGAATAAACGTTTCCTCTTAACGTTTAATTGAAGTTTCTTGGTTGTTCTTCCTGCATCCACACAAAGCAACAGTGTCTCACATAAATGTTATGTAATCATCCCCTTATACATCTTTAAACGCGTAACATTTGGTGGTGGCAGCGGTGGGATATTCCTTTTAAAGGGATATCTTATTTTCTTGGGATGAGTTTGTGAGCGCTGTTGATTGTGTGTGGGTAGGAGCAGTAACCTTGAAGGAGGTATTGTCTGAATGAAAGATCTTAAGAGGCTTCTGTGGATTCTAGCGTTTGTGGTGGTAAGTTTAGTCAGAATGGCTGATTTTGATCTGGATGGTTTTGTGAGTGCACCAACGGTCGAACAATTGAGTACGTGTAGGAAAGATGATTTATTGAGAGTTGCCGAACATTACCAAATTAGAGTTTCTAGACAGCAGCTTAAGCGAGACATTAAAAATATGTTAGTGCAGCAGCTAAGGAAGTTGGAGGTGTTGAAACCGGTTGATAAATCTGAGGAGATTCTGAGCTCTGGAGCTGGTCCTTTAGGTGAGGAGGAAGCGAGTGGGACTGATGAGGCGGAGGGTTCCGAAGCCAAAGCAGTCTTGCCGCCCTTTGAACCTTCTTCTCCATCTGTTGCGGGAGATGAGTCGCGTCTCAAGGTACGTTTGGCGAAAGTCCAACGGGAAGAGCGCGAGAGGGCTGAGGACCGTAGAGCTCAGTTAGATTTGCAACTCCACATCCGTCGTCTGGAAATAGAGGCGGACACGCAAGTAAAGTTGCGTGAGTTGGACCTGAGAATAGCCAGAGAGACACCGGTTCCGCCCACACTTCCTGTATCAGCTGCTCAACCTGCGCAGCCGGTTGCTGTCGCGGCGGGTGCGAGTTCGACGTTTGATGTGAGTAAACACATTTCTCTTGTTCCACAGTTCAGAGAGGCTGAGGTTGACTCATATTTTAATGTATTCGAACGAGTTGCTTCTATGCTTAACTGGTCTAGAGATGTGTGGCCGTTACTGCTTCAATGTAAGTTGACGGAAAAGCTCAGGAAGTATGTGCTGCGCTGTCTTTGCAGGATAGCTTAGATTATGACATTATTAAAACGGCAATTTTGAGGGCTTATGAGCTCGTACCGGAGGCGTACAGACAGCGATTTAGGAATCACAAAAAAGTTTCAAATCAGACGTTCGTTGAGTTCGCTAGGGAGAAGAGTTTGTTGTTTGACCGGTGGTGCACATCAAATAAAGTAGCAGATTTTAATGCTCTCCGTGAGTTGGTTTTGTTAGAGGAGTTCAAAAATTGTATTCCTGATCGTATTGTTGTCTATCTAAACGAGCAGAAGGTGACGTCAGTGTCACAGGCGTCTGTTTGTGCGGATGAGTTTGCGCTTACGCACAAGAATGTTTTTACTCTTGCTCGGACTGAAAACGTTTCGCATGTTCCTGCTGTTTTGAGAGATCAGTGGCGTTCGAAAAATGTTCCAAAAGCTAAAGAAGGCAGAGAATGTTTTTACTGTCGCAAACCGGGACACCTGATTGCTGATTGTCTGGCTTTAAAGCGCAAAGAGCAAGGTGTCAGTACTAAAAGTGTCGCGTTTGTGAAGACTGTTGATCGCACAGATTATGAGAATTGTGATGTCTTAGATGTTAGTTATCAACCTTTCCTGATGGAAGGATTTGTGTCTGTTAGTGAACATTCTCCTGATCCAGTCAGAGTTACTATGTTGCGTGATACCGGAGCGATGCAATCGTTTATAGTAGCTGACGCGTTGCCATTTTCTGAATGTACTTTTTGTGGAAGTCATGTGTTAGTACGTGGTCTTGAGATGAGCACTATGAAAGTTCCTTTGCATCAGATTCACCTGAAGTCAGATTTGTTTTCAGGATTTGTGAAAGTTGGAGTTCGTGATCGCTTACCAGTGCATGGAGTGAACTTCATTCTCGGTAATGATATTGCAGGTGGTAAAATTGTGCCGCTATTAGAGGTTTGTGATAAACCTATTTTGCCCGATGGCACTGATGAAATGTCAGAGAAATTCCCTGAGGTTTTTCCTGCTTGTGCTGTGACGCGAGCGCAGGCTCGTAAGTTTGCTGATGCTGATGATTTATCCTCCACTTTCATAGCACCTATGTTTGTAAACGATGCACTGATGCCTGATGCAGGTAAGCCAGATGGCGCAGTCATTTATTTGAAATCAGATGATTTGAAATTAGAAGTCACTAGTGAGAAAATTATTGCAGCCCAAAAAGAGGACTTTTCTCTGCGTAAATGTTTTTCTTCTGTCATTTCCGTGGAAGAGGCGCAAAAGAAGAGAAACGCTTATTATGTGCAGAATGGGTTACTGATGCGTTGGTGGTGTGCTGATATTGCGAGTGGTTCCGAATGGTCTTCTGTGACCCAAATTGTCATTCCGACGTGTTATAGACACTTAGTACTTTCACTCGCTCATGATCATGATTTGTCTGGTCACTTAGGCATTAAGAAGACATACCATCGAATATTGAGACATTTCTTTTGGCCCAGAATGAAGGCTGATGTAGCCAAATTTTGTAGAACCTGTACGACTTGTCAATTCTCGGGTAAGCCGAACCAGGTGATTCCGCGCGCGCCGCTGGTTCCTATACCAGTGATGGGAGAGCCTTTTGAGCACGTTATTGTAGACTGTGTTGGACCACTACCTAAGTCAAAATCTGGTAATCAATACTTGCTTACAATAATGTGTACAGCGACGCGTTTTCCGGAGGCGATTCCACTGAGAAAGATTACGGCACCGGTGATCAGCAGCGCGCTCATAAAATTCTTTTCAATGTTTGGTCTACCGAGGATTGTGCAGTCTGATCAAGGTACAAACTTTTTGTCAAAGATTTTTACACAAGTGTTAAAGACTTTGAATATTTCTCACAGAATTTCAAGTGCCTATCATCCTGAGTCTCAAGGTTCTTTGGAACGGTTCCATCAGACCATGAAAGCGATGTTGCGTCGATACTGTATGGACACAGGTAAAGACTGGGACGAGGGCATCCCGTTAGTTTTGTTTGCTGCTAGAGAAGCGGTACAAGACAGTCTAGGATTTAGTCCTGCCGATCTTGTTTTCGGGCATACTGTCAGGGGTCCGTTAAAGATGCTTAAAGAGAATATTTTAGATCACAAATCGAGTGTTCAAACCACATTGGACTATGTGAGCAAATTTCGTGAGCGATTGCACAAAGCTTGTACTATGGCACGAGATTCATTACTGCACGCTCAAATGACGATGAAGAGTAAATACGATCGTAAAACTGTTCAACGTCATTTTAAGGAAGGAGATCAGGTGCTCGTTTTATTGCCTGTCCTTGGTTCTGCATTGTCTGCACGCTTTTCAGGTCCATATGAAGTGCTTAGGAAAATGAGTGACACTGATAATGTGATTCGTACTCCAGATCGCCGGAAGAAATCTCGCGTATGTCATGTAAATATGCTGAAGGCGTATCTTGTTCGAGAGTCAGTGCAGAATGTCCTGAAAGAAAATGAGTCGAATATATCTTGTGCTGCTGCGCTTACGTGCGAGTCGTTTGATTTTAATTCTACACCTGACAAGGAAGATGACGGAGTTTTGATACGACACACATATCAGCAGTGTGCCAGGTTGAAGAATTCTGAAGTACTGGCTGATTTAAATTCTCACCTGTCCCATCTATCCGAGTCTCAGAGTAATGATGTGAAAGAAATCATTTCTGACTTTCCTTCGTTATTTAATGACGTTCCCTCTCGCACTACGATTTTAGAACATGACATTGACGTGAGTAATGCTGTTCCTATTAAGCAACATGCTTATCGAACGAATGTTTTTAAACGTTCTGTGATCAAGACTGAAGTTGACTACTTGTGTGAGCATGGTTTAGCGAAACAGAGTTTTAGTCCCTGGAGCTCACCTTGTCTACTCGTGTCTAAGAGTGATGGTTCTGCTAGATTCTGCACAGATTACCGAAAGGTAAATTCTGTAACTGTTCCTGACTGTTTTCCATTACCTCGTATGGAGGACTGTGTGGACAACCTGGGGTCCGCTAAATTTGTCAGTAAATTAGATTTACTGAAGGGTTACTGGCAGGTGCCGCTAACATTGCGCGCCTCCGATATTTCTGCTTTTGTGACCCAAGATGATTTTCTGCAATATTGCGTAATGGCGTTCGGGATGCGCAACGCACCAGCCACATTCCAGCGGCTTATTAACATCGTGCTTGCAGGTGTCCGTAACTGTAACGCATATTTAGATGACCTCGTGATTTACTCGCCTACTTGGTCTGCACATGTATCAACGATAAGAGAGGTGTTTGAGCGCCTTGAGAAAGCTTCACTGACGTTAAACTTAGCGAAGTGTGAGTTTGGTCAAGCTACGGTTACGTACTTGGGCAAAGAAGTGGGTCAAGGTCAAGTTCGACCCATGGAGGCAAAAGTAACTGCAATTGCTGATTTTCCTGTTCCTGCTACGCGCAAAGAACTTCGTAGATTCTTAGGAATGGCCGGTTATTATCGGGGTTTCTGCAAGAATTTTTCAACTGTGGCCAATCCTTTAACGTCACTCCTTAGTCCATCATGCACTTTTCTCTGGAATGATGAATGTCAGAATGCTTTTGATAACATCAAGACTTTGTTGTGCGGTACGCCTGTTTTATCAGCTCCTGATTTTGAACGAACTTTCAAGCTCGAGATTGACGCAAGCTCTGTTGGTGCGGGGGCAGTGCTGGTGCAAGAAGACGTTTCTGGTATCGACCATCCAGTATGTTATTTTTCACGTAAGTTCAATAAACACCAATTGAACTACTCTACAATCGAGAAAGAAACGTTGGCCTTATTACTGGCTCTACAGTATTTTGATGTTTATGTGAGCTCAACTAATCTGCCTGTGATTGTGTTCACGGATCACAATCCTTTAGTGTTTTTAGGTCGCATGTACAATCATAATCAGAGGCTGATGCGTTGGTCTTTGATGGTACAAGACTACAATTTAGAGATCAAACACAAGAAAGGTGCGGAGAATATAATTGCGGACGCTTTGTCCAGAGTTTAAGCTGGTGTGCTCTGAGAATTAGAATGAAAGAAGAAAAAAAAAAAAAAACATGTTCTTTTGTTCATGTTTTGATGTTTTTTTCTTTTTTTTAGGGGGGAAGTGTTACGTTCCACGTGTATTTGTGTGTGTGTGTTTCTGTTCTGTCTCCATTCATTACTTTCAGGTGGTGACCGAGCATTGGCTGTTTGCGGGCACGTGACGTCATTGTGGGGGCGTCATCATCTGTTCGACCAATCCATTGCTGTGCCATGAGTTTAAAAGGCCCATCCACAACTAGGAAGACAGATCCTCGCCAGATCTCACCCAACTTGCGTGTTCTGAGCACATTGTCGAAACCACTACCACGATTCACGCTTATTGTCTTTATTGTTGATTTGAGTAAATGCTTTTGCCTGACCTGAGTTTTAGTAAGACACTAAGAGATGCCTAGCCGATCCGCTTACATCTGGAGCATTGAGTTCTCTGTTGCGAAATCATGACGGGAGGTAGGAATCATTGTTGTGTTAGGTAGGCGTGGAGTGTTCGCCATTCCTGTATTTCTGTTTTTATTTAGTGTAGTTTAATTAAGGCGGCGTATTCCGCTGAAGAACTCGGTTTTGTTTTTCTTTTTCTTTTGTGGCAGTTAGTTTAACGGGTACACTTAAAATTAGATATCAGTTATGTTTTGCTTATTTCGATAATTTGGCGACACTCTTGTCTGTCTTTGTTTTCTCGTGTGTTATTTTTCTTTCTGAACAATCTTGTTATTTAATTTAGGTGAACATGTTTAAAGCTTTTCCATTCAAAGAGAATAAACGTTTCCTCTTAACGTTTAATTGAAGTTTCTTGGTTGTTCTTCCTGCATCCACACAAAGCAACAGTGTCTCACATAAATGTTATGTAATCATCCCCTTATACATCTTTAAACGCGTAACACTGCCCCACGCAACAAAGGGTCAGCCATGTTGGGCTGCTTTAGAGAAGAGGAAGAGTTGTTGTTTCTGTTTTTTACACCCCAGAAAAAGTTTGTCCTAAGGCTGGCGAACTTAGTGAGGTTATTATTTATTTTTAACACTGTTCCTGAACGTTATGACCTTAACGTTTGTCTGTGCTGCACATTTTACAGAGAACAGCTTCCAGAAGAAAGTATAAAGCATTACACACAAAAGCTTCTCCTGTAAGACGTAGCCATTCCCATTTTGTCGGGACAATCTGTTGTTTATGGATCACAACTTATAAGTTTGTCTTATTATTTGTAGTTGTGTTTTCTATTAACAGTTCAAATTATAACCTTTATCTAGTTGCTATGATGTAAACGAAGGACAAGCTTTGCCTCCGCTATAGCCTGCTAACTAACAGTATTGATGTAGTGTTTACTTTAGCTTTTGTAAGCTCTTGCTTTTGTAAGACTGTTCACCGCTCCTTAGGAAAATTATCCATGATTTTGTGATCAATTAGGCTACTGTTTGTATTACCATAGTTTTCTGAGCAATATGATTAAATGGTGGATAACATCATATCTATAAGAAAAATACCACAAAAAAACGTACCACTCTGAAACGTCATGTGAAATGCGTGCTTGCTTGAAATCCGTTTGCAAAATCCTCTTGTTTGTTAACATTTCAGAGTCTGAAACGGGCTCGAAATTGTTTGAAATTGACGCCATTGTTTACATCTGAGTAGAGCTCGCGGTTATGAAGGGGCGGGACATTTCCCGAACACGCTGCCAATCACAAAACACTGGGCCAGCTAACCAATCACAGCACATTTCTATTCGAAAGGGGGGCTTCACCGAAACCGACGTTCAACCCTTCTTTTACTGTCTATGGTTCAACCAGACTGGGGAGAGAGGAGCTGTAATAATGTAAAATATGTACAATATTTAATAAACATATTCTAGTAAACCCCAAAAACGAAATCAAGACTTGGTAAAAGCCAGGGAATAATAGGACGCCTTTAAATTAAACACCATTGTGTGATCAAATAATAACATTCATACATTTTCAGTGTCCAGATTCCTTTTTGGGTCACTGTTGGTTTGAGTTATAACCATGTATTCAATCTAAATGAGGCACATATAGTTCATTCTCCCAACAAAAACAGACAAGAAGAAGTATCATGTTGCATAACAGACAAAATGTGAAGTATGGGGCATAAAGGTCTCTTGACGTACAACAGCAGCATGACCTGTCTTACATTTCACAAAATGTGGCGTCTCTAACCCCTAAAGGCAGTTGAAACAGGTCAGCTGAGACAAATGTGCTTTTTTTTTTTTTTTAGCCATGTTGTACAAAATGTTACTTTCATTGTCAATCAGTCTTTGAAATCCACCACTCGAAATAACTATTACAAATGTTTACTAGCATCTAAAAGCTGTTGGACTTTATGCATTCTCTTAAATTAAAGAAAGAATTCACTCAAAAAAGGAAGATTTACTCACCCTGTCGTTCTAAATCTGTATTTTCATTCTTTAATGGAGCACAAAATTAGGTGGGGTTTTTTTTTTTTTTTTTTTTTACTTGTGTGCTTTAAACATGCCCAGACTGACAATGACTACGTTTCAAAGAAAGATTTATTGATCCGGACCAGAAAATTCCCGTGCAGAAGAGAATGTTCTTTCTTGCTTCTCAATAATGGGTCATTGAATCATCAGATCAATGAATCTTTCTCCATTCAGGCACATATATATTCAAAACTCTTAACACTGTGATTTTGCTCAGTTTAAGCTGCATCTCAAAGCATAAACGTGGTGTTAATTAATTTGTGGTTTCAGAGGAAAATGCTGATGCTGTTCTCTCATATGCTACATGGGTTTGTGAAAAACAGGCCTTAACTAACAACAGCTTGTAAGAAGCTGCAGGGGGTGACATCACATCAGAGCTTTGAACAGGAGCCAATCAGCAGTTAGGCGGAGCCTTCTCGAATGAGAAAGTGCAAACTTATTAAAAAAAAAGTTTTTTCTTGTTCTACAGACAGGTATAGGCCTGCTCACAGGGGGGCCTAAAATTTTGAGGTTACAGCAGCATACTTTAAGCCTGAAGAGAACGAATGAGCTTTGCTTGCCAAAAGCACCAGATTAATTCAGCACTATATACAGCGCCCGTGTGCACTTAGTGGCTTTGGGATTAGTGTTTTAAGAGCCAACACATGGACCTGGATCACATTTCAGAATTTATGTGCACAGAACTTCATTTTTTGAGACCAACATTTAAAGTCACCATGAAATCAAAATGGACAATTCTTGTTATTTTTATGGAATATTGCAGTATTATCCGTGCACATCATCATTTTTCAAAATTCAGCTGCCCTCATATTTTATTTAATCATCTCTTCTCTGATGAGGTGTTTACTGGCTGAGGGCGGGACAACCTGTCACTCACAAGATCGACCAATAGCAAACCACAACCATCCAATCAATTCCTGACAAACAAAACCAAGTACCACTTTACTTTTTTTTTCTCGAGGATCTGTTTCACGCGCATATACTGTACATCACATTAGAAAGAAAAGACTTGGGCTGCATCAAAAATCACACTATATCGTAGACGAAAAACAGACAGTATGCGACAGAGGAAGTATGTCAAAATTCACAGTAAAAGAGTAGGCAAAATGTAGGATGACCTACTACTTCCGGCGAGATTATGAAGTGTGCATATGATGGACACTTTACTATCCCTTGAGGCCACAGGGGAGGATTTATAAATGGAAGTGAAGCGATGCTGTTAGGTCACATGATAATGACAACATTGCCAATGTAGTACGTCCGGTTTACATTCACACTACAAACTTTCATACTATATATATAACACACTTTTTTTAGTGGTCTCAAAGTAATTATTCAAAAGTACCAACTCAGGGTATACAATTGCCCTTCGAGACTTCTGTTTCATGCCATCTTTAATAAGAAGACAGTGTCGGGAAGGTTGCTTTGGAATAGTAATAGGTTACAGATTACAAGTTACCCAATTTAAAATGTAATAAGTAGTGTAACTATTTCTATTACTTTAATAATGTAACTGATTACATTTGATTCCTTTTCTAAATTTCTAATGAATGTTTTCAACTGTTAACCATTTTGAAACATTTAAACCAGGCAGGGTTAACCTTACAGTAGTCCTCAACACTGAATACTGTCAGACTTTCAAAATCCTTCACTTAATTTCAAAGCAAACCACCACAAAAATCAGACTTTAGCAGCTATTTTTTACTTTGAGATTGTTCTGAAGTTAAATACAGATTTAAAATCATAACAAGAAATAGCCGATACTGTTTTTGAAATCAAATCTTTGCATAGCTATGACAGGAAACACTGGAAATTCAAACAAGAGAACCAATGAAGAGCATCGCTTTACTCAATGGCCTTTAGATGGCAGGTGTCGTGCACATCAAAAACAGGCAAAGCAACAAATTAATATTATTCAACATATCCTAGCTTTTTAAAGAACATATTCAGATGTAACCCCCTTTGTAATCGTTTTCATAACTGTAATTTAATGAAGCATTTTTTTCTCAGTAACTATAATGGATTACAGTTACATTTACTTTGTACTTAAATGTAACTAGTTACTCCCCAACACTGTGAGAAGAGCAACAGAACATGAATTAAACACAGTCGAGAATGAATCAGTCTGTATTTTGTATCAAAGTCACATTTTGTATCAAACATTTTCAACATGTGGAATGTCTTAAGAGGAAAAACAGTTTTCATCTGTGCATTATTTTCAATACACAAGCAGGTCACTTCATTTAATATGGACCACAAGATTAAATGTTTTTGACCCATACTGTGCTTTAAATTACTTGGATTGAATTTACAAATTTAAACCCTAATTTAAGGTAAAAGGGACAACAGCGTGTGAGCCTCAACACAATCAATTTTACATTTTACATCAAAATCCTATTCCACATCTTTTAACGCTACCCTTGTTCAAGCGTGAATCAACATAGCGGGTTTGTTTCTAAGTCTGACTCAGAATTCTGACTCTGTTAAAAACATCTGGGTCAAAAAAGACATATTCATTCCCAGGCCAATGCAAACACACACACTCTGGACTAGAGGTTGTACAAAAATAGCACTGCTCTGCATTGACAATACATGAATGTGCCTGCAATTTTCTAAATAAGCCTGTTCTGAAGCTGGAAATAGATCATTCACAGGTGTTTAGGCTATAGTTCAAACCATCATTTACATCATGTTGAAATAAAGACTTGAACCAAGCTGGGCAGCTTTGAGTGCATATTATAGCGCAGACATCCATGGAATTAGCCTAGTGTCAATGTAGAGGAAATGTCGGGCAGAAAGTTAACATGAGACTTGCATTTGTATATGAAGAAAAAACAGGAGCTGCATTTAATTCTCACATCTTCAGTCCCTTCTTCTTCAAGTCCGCTCTGGCTTCCTTTATTTGCGTTTGCAGCTCCTTGGCTGCGTCCTCACAGTCATTAAATGTGGCCACACGGTAGCCGACAGTTGCCAGAGAATAACAGCCGAACGCCACCAGCAGATACACAGGCATCGGCCACGCCAGCTCTCTGTACTGGGGAGGCAGCTGCAAATCCAGAAGGTCAAAGGTAACGAGTCCCCATGCCATGCCTATCAGCGAACAACCAAGAAGCCACTCCAGAAGCTTGGTCATGGTTCAGAGGATTGTGGGATGGAGGAGGGCAAAATTATAACCGAAGAATCCACCTATGAGGATAAATATGATTCTATGAGGTTAAACAGTACTGTTTAATATTATTTTAGATGACACACACTGTTTTTCTTTATTGCTTTCAAAGTGGCCATTTAGATTTGGCCATACATAGAACACTGTATGAATATTTTACATTAAAAATAAAAATATACTTATTAGTATGCTTATATTACGATACATTATAAAGAAACTTTTACTTCCCGTGCATTCGATTAAACTGACAGTTACAGTTTATATGGCTAGTGCTGGAGACAGAAGAAATCCGAAGATAAAGAAATGAATAGTACAGAAAAACCATAAAATACACTGGCGTTCTTTAAAAATGTACACTGATCCTCACTCGGATTGAACTGCTAGCATGAATGCTAATGATTACAGGTGGTTACAATGAAATCTGACAGCCAACGCAACACGGAGGTAATCTTTTAACTTAATAGCAATGATCAGCTGCTAAACATTGAATAAGTACAATGAAAATGTACTGATCATATACAAATAAACTCTCTCACCCGCTATCCAAAGCTACTGTCTATGATCCAAAGCCAGCTCACCACTTTCAAAATAACGCACGTTGATGACGTAGATGCCGAAAAGCATTGTGGAACATGTAGTGTACGTCCTTAGAACCATGCACAACAAACACTACAGGACCATATTCGACTAATTTAAACCATGTTTCAGTATTTTTATAACTGTCTTTTTATCTCTTAAATATTAAATTAAAGAACAATAAAGAAACCCAAGTTTGTTTTATTGTTTGTATTTTGTACAGTTGAATGTGTAACAGTTGAAACCGTTTAGGAGTTTAGGAAATGGCATTTTTTTACTAAATGTTTTTATTTAACCAGTTAGTTAGTTAGTTAGTTAGCCAGCCTTAAAATATCTTTAAAATATCCTAAACATCTAAACCCCTATTTTATGATTTTCTTGCTTTCTCTTAAATAAAGAATAAGTGAAATCTACTGTTTTAAATGCTAAAGAAATTATATATTTAATAAACTGAAAGAGCGTGTCATTTTAAAGAGATGTATTTTAAAACAGTCTGTTGTCCATTTAAATATTAAAGCTGCAGTCCGTAGCTTTTTGGGGGTTAAAAATTATCCAAAATACATATTTGAGAAAATACATAACCAGCCAGTGTTCAAAACTATCTGCTTGCCTTAGCTCGATTCAAAGCGGTAAGCTTGTAATAATGTTTTTAATTCCAGTGGTACTGGTGGATTTCCGCGGGAGATTCGAGCATGTCTTTGCGTCATTACGTCACATCTGTACACATAATAATAATAATAATATATTGCGCTATGCGTGTGAGGATGCTGGAGGTGGAGATTTATAGCCTTTTCTCACAGCACTTGATATAATTAAACTTATCAATTTGATGGCGGATCCAGAAAGGTTCAAACGACAATCACCAGTGACAACAGATTCACCCGTTGTAGAATGCAAAAGACTTCGTTCGGACTTCAGAGTGGCTACAGAAAAAAAGAGACTGCAACCGGACCCATGCGAAAACAAGGATACATATCGGAAGGACATTACATCACGCAATGCTGACGTTGTTAACATTAACAATTTGAGTACAAAGCGCGATTTACTGCAATGTCAGAACCAGAACAAAAGTGGATGTTTCTTACTTCTTCAGATGACATTTTCCGACATGTTGGTCATACTTCCAAAAAGAATAATCTGTGATTGTGAATGCCAGTATCCACACCGGCGCGGTGACTGACAGCCTCTCACTCTCCTCAAACATTGTGTTCATCCACGCTGTGCCGTGTCGAAGTACAACTCACGTAAAGTTGATAATTCCGCGAATGACTGCAATTGCAGATTTCGAACAGAGATGGCGACTGATTGATTGATTGATTGATTGATTGATTGATTGATTGATTGATTGACATATTTTTGTTTAAGAATATCAATCTAATCAATTAATACATAGTATAAGGTCTATTAAAGGGATAGTTCACCCAAAAATGAAATTTCTGTCATTAATTACTCACCCTCATGTCGTTCAAAACCCGTGAGACCTTTGTTCATCTTTGAAAATGAAAATATTTTTTATGAAATCCGAGAGCTTTCTGTCCCTCCATTGGGAGCAACGCTCTACAAGGTCCAGAAAGGTAATAAAAACACATTAAAGTAATCCAAGTGACTCTAGTGGTTTAAACTCAATTTTATGAAGCAACTCTTTATTTACAAAAATATTGAAAGAGGAGCACCACGCCGCATGAGTGTTCTGTTGACTCGAGAGCTGACGTAGTTCCGTGAAGGTGCTTTGGATAATATTATTTTATAAATAAAGTTGTTTCAAACAAAGCACTTGTGTCACTTCATAAAATCAAGGTTAAACCACCGGGTTAGGCTACTTTAATTATGTCTTTCCAAACATTCTGGACCTTGAGGTAGTTGCTTAGCTGTCAATGGAGGGACAAAAAAGCTCTCGGATTTCATATAAAATATCTTCATTTGTGTTCCGAAGATGAACGAAAGTCTTACGGGTTTGTAACGACACGAGAGTGAGTAATTAATGACAGATTTTTCCTTCTTGTGTGAACTAACCCTTTAAGCCACGTTTTCCTTGAGTGGGATGCACTGGTTTATCTGTAACCCTGGCAGGAAATGAAACGCCTGCGCGGTATCAGTCTGAAGCCGTGTTCGGCTCTGTCTCTCCTGGCTGTTGGCGCAGTTCAGTGTCTTGTGGATGCCGCGGGTGACATCCGCCCATTCAGCACGGAGAACAGAAGCGAGTCCATGACCCATCACACCTCCTCACCAGCCAAGAAGGTATAAACATCACTCACAGACAGCACTGAGGCTCCTGAAAAACATCACCCTCCCAGCAAACGCGAGGTTATTCTTAGTGATGTTTACACTTGTCAGCGACTGCTTCTCTCAATACTGCAAGTGCTTGTAAAAAAAGAAATATAGCCAAGGATGGAATTTGTGTGGCACCTTTCAGTCAACTGTTTTGTTCAGCACTTCCTTGATTTCAAAACTATTATTACCAAAGATTTAAGAGCATAAATGATATTGCAAATAAAAATAAATATGGAAAAATTCATGCAAAAGGCATGCACTATATTTGTAGTTCTAGATCTATCTATCTATCTATCTATCTATCTATCTATCTATCTATCTATCTATCTATCTATCTATCTATCTATCTATCTATCTATCTATCTATCTGTCTATCTGTCTGTCTGTCTGTGGAGACTGTAAGGGCTGTGATTCTTTTCGTAATCTGTGTGATTCTTTGCTGCCTGGGCGTTTGCGTAGGAGTACGTGTTCAGTGAGCAGAACATACACGAGCACAGTGGGAAAAAAGCAAGTTGGCCGTTCACAGTGTTCGAGACTGCCAGTCCCCAGTTCTCCAGCTCAGGAAACCTGTGATCCTGCAGAGAGCAGTTGGCAGACACAATAGAACAGGCTGCACTGAGACATAGGGGGTGATGGAGGGAACGAGGGGGTGATGGAGGGTACGAGGGTGTGAGGAGGACAACACCGAGAACTTAAGAATAAGATAAAGGTCGAAAGAGAAAAGAGGGATTCAGGGACAAGACTCTTAAAAACATTTGTTTCTAATTGGAAACTTTGTTTTCAGAATGTGGGAGCTTTGGTGAAATGACAGAGAGAAAGTGTAGAAATAGTGAAGACTGGCAGCAGAAACAGAATGCGAGGAGGGGCTGTTGGGTTTGGTGGGGAGATCTACAGGTGCAGACTGGTCAGCCGTTGACCTTAATGGTGCATTAAATCCAGATGCTTAAATAGCTTACATGCTTAAACTCTGGTCCCCTGCCACCACCCAGAGAGAAGATATCTGCACTGTGTGTGTGTGTGTGTGTGCGCGACTGTGCGTGCGTGTGCGACTGTGTGTGTGTGTGTGTGTGTGTGTGTGTGTGTGTGTGTGTGTGTGTGTGTGTGTGTGTGTGTGTGTGTGTGTTTGGGTAGGTTTACAGCTACACTTTAGGTCTAAAATTGTCCCCAGCATGAGCTACTACATTGGACAAATAATACAGTAAACATATTATTCCAATTATTGTTACAATTTAAAATAACTGTTTTGTATTTTAATGTTTTAAAATAATATTTATTCCTGTGCTGGCAAAGCTGAATATTTACTCCAGTATTCAGTGCCACATGATCCTTCAGAAATCATTATTTGCTGATTTGCTGCTCAAGAATCATTTATTATTATTATTAAAAGCAATTAAAAAAATGTGAAAAACATACATTTTTTCGTTATACAATTATTTGAAATATAGACATGTGTATGTACATTTCTGAAATTCATTACTTGGACACAGTCACCTCTACACACACTTTGGACAGAGTCAGATAACTCTAAATTGTAATGTAGACATGCATCTTATTCAGCATTTTTCATCTTTCAGAATTTTCTATAAAGCTGCTTTGAAACAATATGTGAAAAGTGCTATACAAATAAATGTGAATTGAATAAACTTTTTATAACCATTTAATAGTCTTTACTCTCACTTTTGATCAAATATGTCCTTGCTGGAAAAAAAGTATTTTATTTTATTTATTTAGTTTATATTACTAATGATATATATAAATTAGGCCTATGTAACTATTTAGATAGTCTTATTTTTTTATTTCTAAAAATATTTTATTTAATTCTAAAAAAGAATAATCATTTTCGTGTGTGTGTGTGTGTGTGTGTGTGTGTGTGCGTGTGTGTGTGTGCGTGTGAGTGTGAGTGAGAGATATATTAGGAGTGAATCGCCAGTGGTGGAAAATGTCCTTGAAACGATCCCTGTTAACCCAGGCAACAGTAACTAAGCAGGATGTAGGATCACCGGAGGCCTGATGTGTAAAGAAAATGTTTCTAATATGTAGAAGGAGGCAAAGAGGAAGAAAAAGAAGATAAAAGTGAAAATGAATTTAGGGTTTGAAAGGAGAAAGCACTGTAGACACTCCATGGCTCCAATGTGAGCCTCTATAGATGAGGCAGACAAAATATGATTTAAAGGGAACAATTGCAGATAAGTGTGTTTATGAGAGAGAGAGAAAGAGAGGGAGGGAGGAAGACAATAGTGCCTGGCTCACAAACAGGAACCCTCTGTTTCCTGTGCCTGAGTGAGATCTCAGTCTCTCTTTCACACACACACACAAGCTCAGATCGAGAGTCTGACCGTGAGTTCATGAAATTACATTGTTTTGTTGTACAAATTCCATGAAGCAATTATGTTATCTAAGGGCAATATAAATGCATCATCACATTAGTGGTGCTTTCTGATGCACCTCTACAGTATTTCTCATCGGATTAGGGATTTGTACACAGCTGAACTATTAAAGTCAATTAGTATTTTTTCTCTTTGCAGTGACATGCACTGATGAATGATTCACGCATTAAAAAGTAGCATCACTTTTGATTTCATTTATGATGTTGACTACATTTTGGAGCACAATTTGTCACCATTTGCTAAAAGAAACACTCAGAAAACCTTAGCAAACAAAAGACCTGAGGTCCATCCTAATGACGGCGAGTTTTGCCCGGGCAAACACTTCTCTGATTTTCTTTACAAATGTGAAAATCACTTATTATGTTTGGCCGATGTTCTTAAATATTTTAACTGATCTAACATACACAGATGTGATTTTGATGGAATGCATCTACGCTATTCACAGTCGACCTGGCTGATCTGTCATCATTTTCCAGTATCTGTGTATGTTGGAGGAATGGTCCCATCATTCTTGTCTTCAGCATGGAAACCTTTCCTCAGTTATAGGCTCAGTCCCGGCCAAATCCTGACACGGACAGTCAAGATGTCTCGGTGACTTAGCAGTGTGTTTTTGATCATTGCTTTGATCTCTTGCTGTGGGTTTGTAGGCATTTTGTTGATAATTCTTCATACAAGTCAAACGCTTCATTAATGAAGACAACTGAGCAAGGGACAGCTGGACTCATAAATAATCACAGTACGGGGGAAATATAAACAGCATAAATTCTAACCTGACATTCTGTGCCTAAATACAAAGTCAGAAGGTGTATGAGAGTGTAAGCAAGGGATCTGTGCCCTTCCTGTCAAAGTCCACCTGTTTCTGTTTCTGCCGTGGAAAAAGACCAGAGAGACACAAAGGATGGAAAGAAAGACATATGGAAACAGGAATGTGCTTTTCTCAATCTCCTGTCAGCATTTCTCTGGTCTATTTTAGAACCCCTCCATGCATCTGTTTCTGCACTATTACAATATTTGTACATCAGAAGCAAAAGTGAATATTATGGGGTGAATGTTTTGTCTTGTATAAAAAATATTTATAAGAAGAATGGTTTCTGAAGGATCGTGTGACACTGAAGACTTCTTTCAAAAACATTATCTTTCAGATAAAAATAAAAAAACAAGACACAAACAAACAAACAAAAAAAAGATTTAAAGTTATTTTAAAGTTTAATAATATTTAAAGAAAATTCGAGAAAATTATAATAAACAAAATTAAATTAAACACATTGGTATAATGAATCATAAAGACATTTCGCATGCTTGCACACGCAAGGTCTCTCGCTCGCTTTCCCTCTCTGCCTTGCGCGCGCGCTACGTGGTTTGGAGCACAATCTCTGTCTCGCGTGCGCGCTCGCTCTATTCCGGGAGATTTTAACTAATTTGCGGCATAACTAGTCGATAGCGAGTGGCTCAACAGGTAGATATATAGATAAACTCATTCTCCGGGCATTTGACCGACCAGGGGTGCGTTTCCCGAAAGCATCGTTATCCAACTATGATCGCAATTTCCATTGAACTCTATTGGTAACGACGGAACTTGCGACCATAGTTGGCTAACGATGCTTTCGGGAAACGCACCCCGGGTTGACACCATAGACAGTATAAGAAGGTTGACACTTCAGCGTGAGAAATCGGGGGTGTGGCGTGTGAGCGTGTGAAACCAATCAAATGCGTGTGTCTCACGGCCAATGCGTGAGAGTTGGCAGCTCTGTAATACAGTATTGTGCCCTATTTTTACAGACTTTTTTACATTGTACTTTACGATTGGCTCACCATCAGAAAGCTGCTCTGCTAAGGCAAATGCTAACCAAGTATTTGGTTCCTTATTGATTTTTTTTACAGAAATAAATCACCTATCTCAGCAATATTATTTGTGTCCTGCTCTTTGAACTACTTAAAACATTATTTTCTGAAAGCTTGACTTTACCTAGATTTCTAATACTATAACAGGTTTGGTACCAGTAGCTCTCCAAACCAAAAGAACACCTGTTTCTGGTGAATTGTTTTTTTCTTTTCTTGCATTAAAAATAGCCAAAGCTTTAATAGCTTGTAAGGCTTCAGTCTATGTTGAACTGAATTGACATTGAATTGATGAAATATAAACATATGTAAATGTTTGGTGTTTCAAATGTTGTGTATCTTCACAGTGCATTGTTTCACATTCAGACAAATACCGCATTCAGGGAGTTTTGGAGACTCTTATTGTTCTTATTGTTTGTTTTTGGTGAAACTGAGGTCAATCCCATGAACTAGCAACAGTATAATGCCATACCACTGACATTTTGTTTTAAGTATGCTAGACATATCTCCATCTGTGTATAACTCTAAGAATGGCCAACATCTCTAAACCTCTGTTTGAAATTACATTGACATTGAAACTTCAGTTATGAAGTATAACTATTCAGATATGAGTTAGCTTTTGTAGCCTATACTAAAAATCAATCACTTTGCATATTGTGCTCTCTAATGTAAGCTATTGTCACTCCATACGTGCTACATGAGCAAAAGTCATTCTGCTATACTATAAAAACTGGTGTACTTGCCTACTAAATCTGGCCGATCAAAGTATGACACTTTTGTTTAGAACCCTGGAAATGCTTTGAAGTCACAAATGTTTCAAATCTGCGTCATTCTGACCTCACAAAAAAGTATATGAAAGCCCATGTTTCCATACTTGATCTCTGTAGGAGTCCCAGACTGTCACTTGAACATGTAAAATGCCCCAGAGAGCAGTTTTATTTTGTTATTGAATATAACTCGATATGACAGCATGTCTATTGAGAGCTCTTTTCTTCGGGTCATTTCACGCAGAGGGAACAAATCTACAGCCTTTCTATATGACATACATTGTGACAGGCAACACAGGGCTGCTACAAAGCTTTTATTGAAAGGAAAATCTCATTCTTAGATGCTGTAGGCCAATCAACTGAGTCCATTGGTTAGCAGCTCTGTGAGAGCTTATAGTCATGCCAGGTCTCTGTTCCCTCTCATAACTCATGCCATGTCTGTGTGGTCCAGGGTTATTATGAAGCCTGCTGTTATAAAACAATAAACTGGACACTGTCATATTTATTTTAGCAAGGACAATTCTGGCCCATCCACTTGTTTTGACTGGCATCGAGGTCTCGCCATCTCAGAAAGTGATGTTAAAATGGAAAAGGCAAATTGGGAAAATATGTTCAACAGAAGTGAAATGGAATGAAAAGAAAAAATCCTTGAAGTATTCGGGAAAATATGCCAGTCTGAAATTTAAATCGGCTGGTTGGCCATTTGAAAACAACAGTTACTATTTTACGTTTTCATTTGTACTTTATTTTTATCCACACACACACACATATATATATATATATATATATATATATATATATATATATATATATATATACATTAGTGCTGTCAAACAATTAAAACATTTAATCGCGATTAATCGCACTAATAGTTAACTTGTGATTAATCGCAATTAATCGCACATTTTTATCTATTATAAATGTCTCTTGATTTCTTTTTGTCCCATTATTTTTTCTCATTTTTATGCTCTTATCAACATGGAAAAGTGGATCGGCTTGCTTTGTGCAAATGTTTTTTTATTGAAAACAACATTGGCATATACTGTGTTAAATTTCACACTAACATTCTCACTTGGAGCAAATAATCTCTCACACAATGTAACACTGTCCTTCAATAAAAGGGTGAAAGAAATACTGCGAGGTCCTGATATTGACGAGGGGGCGGAGAATTCGCATCAGCTGTGTGTGTGTGTGTGTGTGTGTGTGTGCTTGGCCATCATCAAGTGGTATTTCAGACTGGACGTGCTGCGATGATGATAGCTGGAAGACAGATAGGGGACGGACTGACACAGTGACAAACATAGCGACAAGTTACTAGGAGGAAAGACTTAGGACTGAGAAGTTAAGGTACTGTAAATACAGTTTAAAATAATAATTAAAGAAGGGGTTGTGTGAGGAACTTGCAGTGGGATTTTCGACCGACGGCCTGTATAGGTCCGGAACGGTGGTCTCACGGAGTTCCTTACAATCCGTAGGAGATGGCAGGAAATGACTCTGACAGAGAGAGTATTAGCATGGCTTGTAGTGAGGGAGATGAGAGTATAGGATAAATGAATGGGAAAGTGATGGGAAGGGAAAGAAGGGAAAGAGTCGGAAAAGAAAGAAAAAACATGTATCTAGCATTGGAGATTCGGAAAGTGATGGAAGTGGAAAGGAGGGAAAAACAGCAAAGGAAGGAATGTTGAATGTAGTTGTTAGATTTGAAGGAGAAGGCGGAGTTAAGAAAATTGACCCGATTAAATTAACAAAAAATCATCAAGAATCAGATTGGGGAAGTGAAATATGCAAGGATTCTAGGAGATGGAAATTTGATAATTGGATGTGAAAATGAGATACAGTTAGACAAAGCTAAAAAGATGACATGTTGGGAAAGTTAAGGTTCAGAAGGTTGCAAAAGTTGGAGAAAAGAGATTTAATAGATGCAAAGGAGTGATTTATGGGATTCCCACTAATGTCAATAATAAAGAAATAATGGAAAACATGAGTGGGTAATTTCACAGTGAAAAATTTAAAAAGACTGACCAAAGGAATAGAGAAAAAGGAGAAAGAGTCAATACTGATTGAATTTGAGGAGAAAGAATTTTCTAAAGAGGTGTATTTTGGATATGTAAAATACAATGTGAGAGAATATGTAGAAACCATGAGATGCTACAAATGTCAGGAGTTTGGGCATATAGCTAAAATGTGCAAAGGGGAAAGAAGGTGTGCTAGATGTGGAGGTGAACATGATAATGGGATGTGTGGTGAGGGAACACAACCTAAGTGTTGTAACTGTGGAGGAAACCATAGTGTAGCATACTGGGGATGTGAAGCACTTAAAAAAGAGGTAGAAGTACAGAAGATAAGACTAAAAGGGAAGGTGTCATATTCTGAAGCAGTTAAGATGAATGGACAGAGGAACCAGAATATAGAGGTAAGAGGAAATGAATGTTCAGCAAGGGAAGAAGAAAGCATGGATAGAAAAAAAGAAATTGGTCACATTCATTGCAGGAGTAATTAATGCAACTCATGAGATTAAGTCAAAAACTGAAAGAATTCAAGTAATTGTGAAAGTGGCAGAACATCATTTGGACATGATAGGGCTGAAATGGGAGGAAATAAATGATGAACTCAGGATGCAAGCAAGTCAGGAGACATCAGGATTAGGTTCTTAAACCTAATAATGCTAATTTTACAATGGAATGCGAGAAGTCTTTTAGCTAATGGGCAGGATTTTAAGCAATTTGTTGGTAGTAGGGTAGAAAAACCAGAGATAGTGTGCATTCAAGAAACTTGGTTAAAACCTAAATTAGATTTTGTTTTATATGACTATGTAGCGGTAAGGTATGATAGAAGGGAGGGGGAGGAGGGGGGTGTGCTACATTTATAAAGCAAGGAATACCGTATAAAATCTTAGGAGTGGGAAATGAACTAGAGTATGTAGTAGTGAAAGTATGGGCTAGCAAGAGAGAGTTGGTGATTTTTAATTATTATAATCCTTGTAAAAGGCTAGAGAAAAATAAGCTAGAAGAATTAGAGGGACAAAATTGCAATAATATTATATGGTGTGGGGATTTTAATGGGCAAAAACTGATTATAATGGTCAAGTAATAGAAGAAATGCTAGATGAGAAGAATTTAGTGTGCTTAAATAATGGTGTATGTACAAGAATTGATGTTAACACTGGAAAAGAATCAGTACAGTACAAGATGTGATTGGACAGTGCATAAAGATGGCACAATAGGTAGTGATCATTATCCAGTGTGGTGTAAAATAAATATAGAGGTAGTATTGAGTTTTGGGGAAGCGAATGGAAAATGGATTTTTGAGAAAGCTGATTGGGAAAGTAATAAATTGTTTAGGAAAATTAATGATGAATTGAATGTTGAAATTTTAGACAATCAAATTAAGCAAGGCATAATATCAGCAGCAGCAGAATCCATTCCCAGGAGTAAAGGAAGATGCAAAAAAGAAATCAGTGCCATGGTGGGATAAAAAATGTAAAGAAGCAGTGAAAAATAGAAACAAAGCATTTAGGTTAGCTAAAAGAACACACAATTATCATCATTTGATTCAGTATAAACAAACTCAAGCAATAGCAAGGAGGACAATCAGACAGACAAAAAGAACATTCTGGAAGTCTTATTGTGACACAATAGGAAATACAACTCAAATAGGTGAAATATGGGGAATGGTTAAAAAATGGGGGGGGATAAAAGAGAATGGAACTACCCAGTTTTGACTGTAGGAAACGAGAATGCGATAACGAATAAGGAAAAGAAATGATGGCAAAAGGTTTTGTTAGTATAAATAGTTCTAGTAATTTGACAGAGGAAGGAAGAATACCAATAGAAATAACAAAAACACAGTATAAGGATGTGATATGCAGGAAAGATTATGGGGATGAGGAACAAGATGCTCCTTTTAACATGGGAGAGTTGCAGAGAGCACTGGATAGGTCAGGGGAAACTGCTCCAGGAAAAGATGAAGTGGGTTATGTTAAAACATCTAAGTATAGAGGGGCTGGGGAAATTATTGAATTTATATAACAAGGTGTGGGAGGAAGGAAGGCTTCCACAAAGCTGGAAGGAGGCAGTAATTATTCCAATAAGGAAGCCTGGAAAAGATCCAAGTAATCCCGGTAACTACAGACCAATTGCATTAACATCGCATATATGCAAGATAATGGAACGCATGATAAATGAAAGACTAATATACTTTTTAGAGAGTAGAAATAAAATGTCAAAGTGGTTTTAGAAAAGGAAGAAATACAATGGATCCTGTGATAAGTTTGGAGGAGGAAATAAGGAAAGCACAAGTAAATAAAGAAACTGTAGTAGCAGTTTTTTTCGATGTGGAGAAAGCACACGACATGTTGTGGAAAGAGGGTCTCTTGGTCAAATTACATTTAATGGGAGTTGTAGGGAAAATGTTTAATTGGATTATGGATTTCCTAAATAAAAGGAATATACAGGTGAAAATTGGGGTAGATTTATCAAAGCAATATGTTGTAGAAAATGGGACACCACAAGGGAGTGTGATTAGTCCAACTTTATTTTCCATTATGATTAATGATATTTATTTAAATCTTCCAGGGGATATAGGGAGTTCTTTATTTGCAGATGATGGTATTATATGGAAGAAAGGTAGAAATGTTGAGTATATTTTAAAGAAGATGCAGGAAGGCATTGATCAAGTTAAAATCGAAAGTAATGTTTTTTTTTTCAAATAAAAAGAAGGATAAGGAAATTAAGTTGGAAATGAATGGAAGTATGTTTTCGTGTCTTGGGATTATATTTTGACACAAAACTAACATGGAGAGAACATGTAAAGTATACAGTTAATAAATGTAAAAAAAAAAGTGCTAAATGTGATGAGGTGTCTTGCAGGGTTGGAATGGGGAGCAAGTGTTTCAGCTTTAAAATATATCCACATTAAGGTATACATCCCTAAATATGAGATAGGCATTAGCAAAAGAACATCTGACAACCTAAATGTTTATGCTGTTGAATTATGTGCTATAGGTATTGCATTAGAATGGATCGAACAATCCAGGGATAGCAACATTTTAGTATGACTCTGTATCAGCTCTTATGAGTATATATATATGTATAATATTAATATATCATGTATGTTTTTATTATTTTTAATAATATAAACAAAAATTATATCAAAAATATTTTGTTTAGAATATTTAGATATTGATATTGTTCAGAAATTAAGACTATCAAAAGCCTATAAATCTTTAGCATGCATTTAGCACATTTTAACTGAAAGCATTGTTACAGTCAATAGTCACGGACACATTTGGACGTATCCCTCATCAACTGCTTGTACAGTTAGCTTGCCGTCATACCCAAACACAAAGTGACAGCATGCATAAACATAAAGTGTACCAAAAACCCATAATGCCTGGCCTGCCTTTCATGCCCTTTTTAATTACATCTATTGACATCATAGTTAATTGGCACATGCTGAGCGTACAGTTATTTCTAGCGTCAGTTAGCGCATGGGACCGCAACAGACTTCGCTTTTAATGAGCTAATGTAGGACAGACCGTAGTGACCTCCATGCGAGTTCACCATTGCTGTGCATTGAGTCCGAAACAAACCTGGCACAAAGAAGATGGGGGTTTCGAAATCTGTCTTGAGACAGACTTACTCTCACGATGGGATTTGATTGGTTGACAGTTGCATTCGCTGTTTGTTTTGGTGCTGTGACCCAGTTTTGAACCGTGTTGATGCCCTCTGATGAACTGATTAAATCAAACATATATACGGTATAACATACGACAAGCATTAATTATGGTGAGTTGATATATAAAGTTGAGTCAGTTTGCGTCTTCAGCAGTGAGGCCATAACCAGTGTCTGTAAACATTAGCGACAGAACCGAGTGCTAGCTGTTCATCTCTGCAGAACAAAAGCGTATGTGTGTCTTTATGGGATGAAGGATGGAAAAAGGGCAGCGGAGTCTAAGTAGACATTCTTCGTCACGGTAAAATGTGTTTATGGAAATAAATGAATGATCGATGGTTTATTGTTCGAGCTGTCACAAAACTGTTTGCCAAAAATGAAACCCTCATGTCATTCCAAACCTGTAAGATTTACTTTTTCTTTGGCCTATTTTTTTATTTTGTTGGGTTGCTTCCCCTAGTTCACCCAGTAGATGTCTGACCCTAGAACCCTCTTGACGTTCTACGCTTCTCTCCCTCTCGTCTTCTTGCATCTGTCAACCTTTGACCTTTAACCCTTACAGGAGTGTCATGGAGGAGAAAAGAAGCATGTGTTGACCGTGAAACAGATACCATCACTATTTTCTCTCTCTCTTATTTTTTCTCCTATATAAAGGTCAACTGTTCTGACCTCTCCAGCTTCATCTTATCACTGTCTCCATCTGCTTTCTATCTCTCTCCTGATGTTTATCTGTCTCACTCTCTGTCCTTCTCTCCTGGCCCGGTCTCCCCCCATATGTGCAGATGACAGTGTGCCCTCAGTGTTTACATGTTTATCTCTTTTTGTTACATCTCTTTTTGTGTTTCTGTCCCTGATTCATTCTGTCTCTTAGTGACCATTCAGTGTAGTGATGTATGCACAGCTGTTCTTGACAGAGCGCTAGAAAAACATGTGTTTTCTTTACAAACCCCCTGTTGACTGTGTCTCGCCTCGCCTTTTTGCTTTTTATGGGATCTGGAATTTTTATAGCCACGGTGCGTTTGACAAGTGTTCAGGATAATGCTGAAATTCATGGTAAGTTACGTCAAAAACGTCAAAAATAATAAATTGTACAAATGTCACAAATCTAGCATCCAGGTATGAGTGCAGCTGGTCTACATTTTTAAACAATATTGCTAGGACTTACCTCTTTGCCTATACATATATATATATATATATATATATATATATATATATATATATATTTATTTATAATATGCTGAATCGGAAATAGAATGTATGAAGATATTAACATGCTGTAATCTGGTGACTGTCTGTGAATTGACCGAAATTTTGTGTGTGTGTACGGGCGCTGGTGTAAAAGAACAGGAATCGTTCAGTAGTGTTCGACTGCAAACTGCATAAGAGTATTATTCCTGTTATTTTACACCATGGGAACAGTGTTAACCTGCTCACAGTGAGTTATGGGCCCACATTAGACGTCTGTCTGAGGTTACACCTTTACTCCATCAGCAACTACAATCCATTATGACAGACTGTTCAGCTAAACGCATACAGGTAAAAAGAAATGCAAAAAAGTATCAAATATTCAGTCTTTAGACTGATATATCTGCCTCAACTTGTCAATAGGTTTACATTCAGTTCTTTAAAGAATTCATGACATGGGAAATCAAATTCTGGATCTTTTGACATATAAGAGGTCTTTGTACCATTAAAACATAATGGGCCCTATTTTAACGATCTGAAACGCAACTTTGTGATCACGCAAATCTAAAATGGGTTGGTCTGAAGTATCTACATTACTCATAGGTGTGGTTTGGGCGTAACGTGAAATAAACCAATCAGAGCGTCATCCTTTAGGAGCAGGCGTGCTTGTTCCATGGCGGATCGCTATTATAATGGCGGATTTGCCAGGCGCACGCCAGGAGCGGTTCACAGCCGAGGAGACAGACGATCTCGTCAGGGCCGTAAAAGACAGAGAAGTGACATATGGGGATGGGAGAAACCCACCCAAATTAGCTTCGGTTAAACAGGCATATAATCATTTGGGTAAATGTGTAAGCTAGATGTATGCCTATTTTTTCACATCTTCATGGACACCACAATGATTTCCCTCGTGTGGCAATATTTTTCCTTGTAATTATGTATGGTTTGCAAAAATGGGAACTTTAGACTAGGGGCTCTATCTTGAACCCGGCGCAAATGACTTTGTACACTGACGCATGTATCATTCCTATTTTGCACCCGCGCAAAGCGGACTTTTCCCTCCACAGACACACGTCGGTTAACTAAGAAATACACTTGCGCTCCCCGGGGCGGTTCAGCGCAAAGAGGAGGCGTGTTCCGGCGCAAACTTTCCCTCATGCTATTTTGCTGTTCTATAAAACAATTGCGCCACTGACCAGAAAAAACCTAGTCTAAAGTCAGTGGCGCATTGCGCGTTGTTCATAATGCTATTTTAAGCGCGCATGCTTGGCCATAATGTAGCGGGTGCACAACGCGCATACACTTTGATTCTCTCATCAACACAGATGCAGCAGTTTTTATTTTTGCAAATCATACATTATAACAAGGAAAAATATTAACACATGAGGGAAATCATTGTGGTGTCCATGAAGATGTAAAAAAAATTATTTTTTTTCCTCCCACGCCTGTTTAACCGACGCTGATTTGGGTGGGTTTCTCCCATCCCCATACAACGTCACTTCTCTGTCTTTCACGGTCCTGACAAGAACGTCGGTCTCCTCGGCTGTGAACCGCTCCTTGCGCGCGCCTGGTAAATCCGCCATTATAATAGCAATCCGCCATGCAACATGCGCACCTGCTCTTAAAGGGTATGTGAGATGACGCTCTGATTGGTTTATTTCACATTACGCCCAAACCACACCTAATGAAGCTACTTCAGACCAACCCCTTTTAGATTTGCGCCAGGCGCAAGAGGCATTTATCCCGCCGGGAAAATAGCAACAGCCCCGGGATCCGCTCACAAAGTTACTTGCGCTTTGCGCTTTGCGAAAAATAGCAAAATAGCACCAGGGAACGTTTGCGCCGTAACACGCCTCCTCTTTTCGCTGGACCGCCCCCTGGAGCGCAAGTTCATTCCTTAATGGCGCTTTTCCACTACACAGTACCAGCTCGCCTCGGCTCGGCTCGACTCGACTCGCCTTTGTTTGGTTTTCCACTGTGTAAAAGTTGTACCTGTACCTGCTTTCGGGTACTTTTTTTCGTACCACCTCCGGCGAGGTTCTAAGCGAGCTGAGGCGAGCTAAGCCGATACTAAAATGTGACGTGAAAACAAAGCCGACTGCTGATTGGTCACAGAGAATCTGCGTCATCATTGCACGCGCCAGATGGAGTATCCAGAATAACCCCGCCATTTTTAAATAGTTTGGCCAGAGATAGTTACTAAACTTACTACTATTATTATGGCAACTCGGAAGAATACGCCGTGGTCAAACGTGGAGGTGCAGACATTCCTTTGTTTGGTTGCCGAAGAGAGGATCCAGCGAGAGCTTGATGGGGCAACGAGGAACGAAATGCGTCGCTATGACGACCGGGTACTATTTGTGGCGGTACTTTCTGCAATGGAAAACGGAGCGAAAAGCGAGCCGAGTCGAGGCGAGCCAAGGCGAGTCGAGTCGAGCTGGTACTGGTAATGGAAAAGCGCCATAATTTACCGACGTGCGTCAGTGGAGGGTCCGGAAAAGTCCGCTGTGCGTCGGGTGCAAGATAGGGCCCCCTTTAAAAAAAACATTCATAGCTTAAAACGTCCTCCTCATTTTAAAAGCATTTATATAATCAAGCTCCAAAAACGTCTCGTTTCGATATTGCGGGATCTGTGATGTCACATGGGCAAATACATTTGCATATGACTGCCTCCAGAGCAAGACATCAACGAATAGTTATACATCATTTCCCACTAGCATCGCGTCAAAAGTTTTTTCCATATATGTATTTGTTTTGTGTGCAAAAAAATGTAATTAGCATTATACATGCAGCCTCAAGGAACATATTAAAATAACACTAAAGAAAAAATCAATGTCATGACCCCTTTAACTCAGTGCTATACAGCTGGTAAAGGTTTATTAGGGAACCAAGCTAAAAATAAAACAGATGCACAGCTGAGACATCATTTCAAAACTTGATGCTTCCAGATGTGATCCAAGACATTTAGAACAAAATGTAAATACCGAACAGATGCTGGTCAAGATCTATAGGGATGCATTATACTGTACATTTGAGATGATGTGAAACTTTCTTTTACTAGAGTCTACCTTAGACAGCCAATCAAGATAACTGAAAATATGACTAACATATTCCCATTAAATCTGGTTCTGTTTGCTCAGAATGTTTGCTGATGCCACTAGTGAATTTGATTAGCATTCCGATTGTGCTTCTGGTCTACTGAATACTCCTTAAGGGAGATGCACACCTATTTATAAACCCTGATTCATCGTTGTGATATTAAGGATAGTGAACAAACCTTTAAAAATACAATGCATTTTATAACCAAATTCTTTCAATTTGTGAATTTGAAATTGCTAAACGCGCTGATTTGTGTTGACTCCTTTTCAGACAAAGAACAAGAAAGACTTCAAATCAATGATTCATATGTGAATGTGAAAACAAGGTTAAGGTGGACCCTGCAGCATGCTTTTAACATTCATGCTGTATCCAGACATGCTCATTTTCAGATGTCTGAAATGGCTTATTCAGAGGAGAGAACACCTGGAAGGCGCGACACTCTGGTATACTGGACTTCTTTATAAAGTATATGATGTAAAATTGATGAAAAACCATATGGGTCACTTATGATGCAGAACCAAACAGGTGCTCTTTGAAAATGAGTTTCATATGATGTGCTGTCTGGCTAATTCACCGGCAATTAGTCGCTCAGCTGTTATTCTAATATTAGCGTACAATGAAATGGTTTTCCACAGGATGGAGCGGGGCGGATTACATTTGCACACAGTTAGGCCAAACGCAAAATGTGATGCAAGTTTAACAAACGGAATGTTTTTATCGAGGTCAGCTACACTTAGTCTTGCTCAGACCACTGAAAACCTGCCTCGGCAATGATCCTCAAAAGCTTCTATTTATCTGTGGGGATTTACTAATAGTGGGACAGATGGGATTGCTGAGAGGGGAGGGCGAAGAGTCGAAACAGTTAAACGTGGGCGATCCCTCCACTCCAGCGCTCTGTCCGGAGAGGATCCATATGGAGACAGGAGAGTATTAGTGTAACGCTCATGTATACAGAGGGGGAAGGGAGTCGGGCGACAGCTTTACCTCTCAAATCTTCTTATCAAGTAATGAAACGGGTTGATTTTGTTCACCCTGATTCTCGTTTTATTTGGGACGAGGATATTGCTTTCTTTCCAGTGGTTATTGTGCCGAAATGGCTTATGTTGATTGCTAGTGGCTTTAAAAGATGTAACATCCAGATTTTGGAAAGGTTTTCAGTTGCCATGCTTAGGGTATAGGGGAAAACATGGGCAAGTTGTCACACTTTTTATTACAGTGAATATTCCTAGGGATTTAAAAAAAAAAAAATGGTAAAAAAACCCCATCAATATCTGTATGGACAAAAACCCTTAAAGTCTTTTTAAAGGTTTCTTTTTTAAAGTCAATTTCTGTATAGAGAGCACGTTTAAAGTGTTGCTACAAAAAATGGCTACTATTTCCCAGTAAAAAAAAAAAAACAGTTTAGAGTTTTGAAATAGGTTGTCACAGTTTTACTACAGTGAATATTCCTAGGGATAAAAAAAAAATCAATATTTGTATGGGCAAAAACCTTAAAGTCTTGACTATAGAAGCAGCGTTATTGCTGAGGGAGAAAAAAACATACAGTTTATTTAGAGTTTTGATTTGTCTTTGAAAACAACACACAAAGATATTTCTAGATAAAACCCCATTTGTGTAGTTGGATTTTTGACATTTTTAGTTAGTTTTAGTAGTAAATATCCTTGCTATTTATTTTAACAAATGACTTTTTTTGAAAAGCGAAAGGTTTGCCAACTCTTTGATATGACTATTTTGTATGAAGCAGTTTTGAATACATAAGTACATCCGGGGCTAGTTGTCACACTTTTACTTCACAGTGAATAATCCTACGGAATCCTACGAAGTCAATTTTCTGAAAAGTCTTGGCTATGGAAACAGCATTATTGCTGAGGACAAAAAAATACAGTATATTTAAAATCCCCCAGTAGTCAATAATTTTATCCCTTAAAACTCATCTTTGATAACCAAAATTACATATTTAAACGTTTTTTCTTGTGAAATAATAGTAGGCCTATCCATGCCTTAAAATAGCTTGAATGCAACACTGTAAAAAAAATTGCTGTAGTTTTGCAGCTGGTTGCCAGTAACTTACTGTAGATTTAAATTGATGTATATTTACTGGCAACAGTTTGTTCAAAGTTAAATGAACATTAAACATTAACAAGTCTTTGTCTTTACAGAATAAAATTATAAAATAACAATCTAATGCAAAGCATTCTGGGAACCAGAAATCTTCATCAACCGTTTTCTGTTTTTTTCCTTCAGATTTTGGTTCCCAGAATGCTTTGCATGAGGCTGTTATTTTAGTTTTATTCTGTAAAGATAAAGACTTGTTAATGTTTAATGTTCATTTAACTTTGAACAAACTGTTGCCACTAATTAACATCAATTTAAAACTACAGTAAGTTACTGGCAAACAGCTGCCAGTAATACTGTAATTTCTACAGATTTTTTTTACAGTGAACTCTATACCCTTGCCTCATTTAGTGTACGAGGATCAATGAATATGCTAATTAGCCCCGCCCCCACTCACTCACACCAGCTCAGAGATCTCCTCGGCCAACCTATGCCCTGTCCCAAATGGAACCCTAAGCACTCGCGGTCTTCCTCTGAGTCCGCACTTTCGCGACGTAACGCCGCTTTGAATGTCGGGAAGAAGTCTGCTGTGGAGTCCGCATCAGCGTGGGCTCGGCAAAAGTGCGCATCAAGGGCGCAAATCGACCGCAGAGGGGGCGCCGCCCGCACGTTGATGTGATTGGTTACAAAGTAGTTTGTGACGTCAGAAACACCAGCGATTTCAAATCGCGTTTTTGAGACGTTAGGCTTGTTCACTTCATAGGTTCGACTTTATGCGGCTCTGCGCAGACACGATCGGCGGCTGGCTTGAAGCAGTCCATGCTGGTTAGAAATGTTGTTCAATTGAGACAGCAACATGACAATGTTGCTCTTATTTTAAGCAACATTGTCATGTTTATCAAAATAAAACTGATTTTAAAAAGTAGACTCCACTACATTGGTATTTAAATACTATAGGCTTATGTTGAACTTTATTCTTGTACACACAGGTGCTGTATTAAGCAGTACATGCATGCTGGGTATTAAATGGAAACATATCTGAAACGTCTGTGTATATTGTATTTATTTCCGCTGTGATGCAAACACCATGTGAGCGGTCACTATGGGAAGTAGAAAGTGTCCGATTCTGTGACAACATGCCCCAATAGTTTTAAAAGAAAATTTTAACTAGATGTTTGTAAAAAAAAAAAAAATTGGAAAATTGGATTTTTGCCTTCAACCTTTATAGTTACTAAGATAGATTTTCCCAGTGTGACAACTAGCCCCAGTCTTGAAGAAACAAGCAAATATTTCCAGTAGTACAGATTTTTTTCTATGTATTATATCAATTTACTTTTGTTGAAAAGCGAACAGTTTGACATTTCTTTGAAATGACTATTTTGTACGAAGCATTCTTAGATACATCCGCAAACTCCATGAAACTCAATCCTACAATTAGTCAATAGACATTGCGGTGAAAAAGAAAAATCAAAATATGAGCGTGCAGTGGTCTGTCCAAAGTCTTTACCCTACAATAACGGAGTATTACCACTGTCTAGCCCTCCCTTCTAGTCTAGTCAGCTAGAGACTTGACGCAGATGGAACCAGGGTAGACCTACAACAGCTGGTATAAGTCTATAAGCTCATAACAAAATGGATCAACGGGCGCAGCAATACGACAAGCCACCGAGACTACGGTCGGACGCTTTACGGATATTTTAGTCTGTGGTGCTTCGGGAAATGACTGGTCTTATTAAACGAAAATCACAGAAGGTTAAGCAGCTGCAAAGCTTCTGAGGTATTTAAAAATCCCCCCCCCCCCCCTCTGACTGTGCATAAGACTTCCTGGTATGGATTAGAGACTGCAGCTACATGTGGTGTTGTGGCTACATACCTTCAGTCAGTCAAAAGCTCAAAACCCAATCTGGTGCTGAGTTTTCCCTCTCCCCAGGCCGAGAATCGCCAAAAGCAAAGTGGATGATGGAGACAGGGAACGGAAAGGAGAAAAAGAAAGAGATCAATATGAAGATAAAGTGAGCAAAACTTCACTGGAGATGAATTGTGGAAAAACGGGAGAGAATGATGGGGGAGACGGGATAGATCGGGCGTTTAGATGAAAGCACAGTTCACTGAGATGAAAGAAAAAAGAAAATCAACCTATGACACACAATCTTTAAGAAATATCACCCTCAGCTCTTATTGGGCCATCACACTCCCTAGAGCAGTGGTTTCAGGGAGGGCCGAGAAGGTGTGTGTGTGTGTGAGAGAGAGAGAGACGACGTATAGTCTTGGATTTCTCTCACCAGAAACATAAGCCAAAAGAGAAATCTGTGCTTTTAAAGCTATACATTTCTGAAACATTACATTCCATGAGAGGAAAACATTGGCTAACCCCTCATTTGGCTCATAGTCTCTCAAAGGGTCTGTCTAAGCTGAAACATACCTAACCACTCGACGTTCTGGTTTCTAACCAATGTGGCAACAATTAAAGACATATGTGGATTTTCATATAAGAAGCTTTCTTAAGTCATGCATATCTGCATAGTATCAAAACTTATTTGGCCTATTTGGTTCATTTGAATTCTAACCAATATAATATTGAAAGGAAAATATGGTGCAGGTATCCGACCTGATCTCACGGGAAAACGCAACTATGTTACAAGGAGGTGATTTCTGAATGATTTTGTACAATGTGTGAATAGTACAAAAGCATACGATTGTTAGAAAAAAAGTATGCATGAAGGTCCGCACCCCTAAACAAACCCGTCACCGGGGCGCAAGCAGATCCTATCAAAAACCTACTAATGAAATCATGCAAATTCATACGAATTAGCCATCATTCATCAAAACGAAAAAATGTTTAAGAATTAGCATGAGAATGTTGACATCATGTATTATTTTCATTTAAAAAAATCATCACTATCATAATGCATCCTCCTGAGGTGGCAGTGGAAGTAAGTCTCCATATTCCCTCAATAGTGCATTTTTTGTCATTCAATATACTATATATGTATATATGTGTGCATATATGTATAGTTGTATGCAAACAGAATAAATACATTCATAAATCTCTGTCTGCAGTTTCCTCTGGGTGGTTCAAGTCTTAAGGGTGGTCTTATCCTATCCTGTCCTATCCGGACGGGATTCGATTTCAAAGAACCTGAGTGAGCCACAAGGCAGTAATTTTCCAATTCTCAACCAAATGGGAAAAACAGTCCATTTGTTCATGAATTGGGCAACAGTGGTTGTTTTTGACTCAACTGGTTCATAAGAGTCATTTGTTAATGAAGCTGACTGACTTTATCACTCTATATGCTTGATAAAAATAAAAAAGTGCCATGATGCACCAATGCAAATGGAAAGCCTACAATATTTTGAAGATATAGATGTGATGTGACCTGAATTCCTTTATTAGCTAAAAGGTTGGCTAAATGGAGGCATTTGCAACAGTCCAAGTCTAAGCCATCTTGCAAGAGAACTGACACTCACATACAGTATATTTGAAGAAACTGCTGCCCCCAGCTGATCAAAAAACAGTAATACACCATTCGTTCTGAGTATATTCTATGAGATATGTGATATTAAGAATAGAATAAGATTCATTTTCAGAGAATTATTTATTACCAGCAGGCAAAAGCCACCATTCTCTCCAGCAAGGTTCAAACTACACTCTAAAGCTTTAAGCTGGACTGAAATCAAGCACATGATTCAGACTCTTAAAAAATATCCTCTACAGGCATCGTATAAGGTGATTTATAATGGTGGGGTTAGTGCATTACACACACATAAACTTTTAATCACATAAATATTGAGTAAAGCAGTGCACTTCCAATCTATTGCATTGAAGATTTTCATTCTTAAGAATAAGCTTCACTTAATTCATTTAATCTTTAAATATTCTCCAATTATCCAATAGCATATGGGAATTCAAAACAACAATTTGTGTAAGCTACAAGGTGTGTGTGTCCTAACAAATTGCTCAGAAAAAGTCCCTTTATATACCGACTGCAGTCTAGAAGCCACATATTTCAACAAATCAAAATTCTTCTTAACTATCTAAGGCAAAACAGCAGCGAGAAGCATTTGGTCTGGCATTAGACGTATGTTGAGTAAATATCTTTGTAAATGCTCGAGTTGACAGCTGAAAGAGTTTGACAGACCTGTCTTGACAGCGTATGGCTAGAGGTTGAAAGAGCAGATGTTTACGATAGTATTGTGGGTTATAAAACGAGGCCTTGTGTAACAGTCTGGAATTTCTGCTCTGTTTGGAGCTTAATAAACAAAAGCACTTTAATACAAGGTATATTATATCACTATAATATACACAATGTGGGGGGAAATCTAGTATAAAAGAAAACTTTGAGGCACATTTCCTACAGAGAGATTGGTTGGGAAATATATATTTTTGCATATTGTGTGTATATAGGTGAATATGCACTTTAAAGTTTTCGTGGGTATATATATGTGGCATCACCAAATTCATAATTCAATTGAAGAGGTTTATAATTCAGCAAGCAATGCAGCAATAAAGGCCTCTCAAAACGAAAAGAAAAATAATCAGAGGTTTATGTTGGGTGCAATTAAAAACAACCGTCTCTTAAAATCGAATTATAAAAACAATAATCAATCAGAGTTCAGTTCAGTTTGGTAACACGTGACTGAATGGTGACTCGTCTTACAGGGGTTTGATTTGCGTTGCGATTGGCTACTAGCTCCTGTAGCTGCAGAGCTCCGCCTCCAATGAAACAGAATGCAGGGCACACGGGGGCGGAGCAGTCCACAGGTCCCTCCCATAGTGGGCGGAGAGAGTGGGCATCGTAAAACGTGACACGGCCCTTCTCAAAGTCGAGACAAACTCCTAGTCTCGGAGGCAATGGATAGGTAACGCCGGTTGGCGAAGAAGGGCTGTTGCCATTAGTGAAGCCAGATTCTCTGCCGTGATGGGAGTTGGCGGAGGAGGGCAGGTAGATCTTGCCCATGCCCATTGTGAGGAAAGCGAAAGGGGGAGGGGAATCTGACGAATCCTCGGCTCCACTGTCATGGCCGCTGTCTGGATCATATCTATCAGACAGAGAAGATGAGGTTAAAGTCAGCATGAAAAATGGTTGAAATCAAGTACCATTCATTTTCCTCTTTAAATATGCGTTTCACTTGGAAATGGTGTGTCTTTTTAGTGTTGCTTTGAAACATGGTGGAAACACTGTATATAATATAGATCAGGGGCCGTATTCACAAAGAATTTTGTCTTACCACTAGGAGTACTCCTAAATCGCACTAAAATATTTTAGCTAGGAGTTTTCTCTTAAAAGTTATTCACAACGTCTTTCAGACCTACTCTTAGTAAGGAAAAATGACAACTCCTAAACTAAGAGTGAGTCTTCGTTGCTATGGATGACGTCAATTCTCATGCACGAGCTTCCTCGTAATGATCACGGTGATTGGTTGTTAGATGGCAGGGCCATCATGCGGAACATAACACAGACGCAACAAATCATGGAATTACGACATCTAAATATGTCTGTGTCCTACACAAAATAATAATAGTAATGACATCGAAATGCATATGACATGTTTGTGCAGGCCCCAGTGAAGTGTAATTCTAAAAAGGCAGAGAGAGAGAGAGAAAAGTCGTGAATTCAATTAAATCAAGGTAATACCCTAATGAAAATCGTCACTTGCCTAATAATGAAAAAACGACACTTGCATTAACACTTGCTTGGTTAATTGACATCCTATTAGCCTAAATAGACTACTTAAAGCAAGGAAATGTTGCTCCTATTGAAGTAATGTAATAGTTGATTTACGGTGGATTATGAACTTGCCAAAACTTAAAAGAAAGCCCAACTGGACGCAGGATCAGTTACTGCTGCTGGCCCAGTTGGTGGCTTGGTGCTGAAAAAAAGTAATAATGATAAAAGTGAAATTCGGCACTGGGATATCAAGCAAAACTAAGCGTGGGAATGGGAGAGGATTTGTTTGCAGATCAATGCAGCATTCCCGCTTGTGTCGCGGACCCCGGACGACTGCGAGAGGCGCTGGTGTGCGCTACAATCCTTTGTGAATAGGTCTTAGTGAGTTAGGAGTCCTCTCGACTTCTTTTAAGCTGTCCCAGACTTAGGTGCTACTTTTAGGGCTAAAATGCTTCGTGAATTACTCTTAGTGAAAAAAATTAGGAGTCCTAAAGTTAGGAGTGACACGCCCATTATTTTTAGGAGTTGCTCCTAAATTCGCCAGTTAGGAGCTACTTTTAGCCTTAAAATTCTTTGTGAATACGGCCCCTGGGGTTTTCAAACTGGGGTCCGGGGACTTCTAGGGAAGTGATAGGGGGTCCGTGGAAATGTTTAAAGAATTATTCTTTTTTTAAATAAGATTTAAAAAGTAATGGATAATAAATAAATAATAAAAAGAATATTAAAATAAATTAAAACTAAAATTTAAATAGTACTACAGTGAGTAGGGGAAAAATATAAGAAACAAAATATTTTCCAAATAATATTTGACACATATTTATTAATTTCACAGTATAAATTGGGTCTTTATACATAAAAAGTCATAGGCCTTTTCTAATTTTTGGATGGGAGTCCCTCACATGAGATCATATTTGGGGGTCGGTTGCATCTAAAAGATTGAAAACCCCTAATATAGATAATATCATATGTATAATCTATATAGAGAGATCAGTTAACAGAAAGCAAGTCTGTATAATTCATTAATCATTCATGCTTTTACATTTTGTTGTGTATAAAGATAAATAAGTGAAAGAATGGATATTTTCCATCATTTTGAATTCAGATGTGGTTATTTGGGTTTATTCTTTATAATGCTTTTCATTTCTATTGTAGTCATAATTTCAATAGTTATGGTCATGATAAAACCAAAACTGAAGGTAATAGGTGTCATATCTTAACATTAACATATCTACTTTCTCTTCTCATGGTTATTTTCTGTTCTCTCCCGTTGTTCATTTCTGAGATTCAGTACGTACCTTGGACTAGCCATGTCTTGAGGCAGATGAAACCACTCTTGAAGTTTAGACTCCAGGCCCACTCCAACCTGTAGAATATAGAGAGAAAAATGAGAGGGGAGGCACGGGAGAAACGGTTAATATAGTTCTCCATCGTTGCAGAACTTGCCTTGACCAGATATGAGCCTGGCTCCACTGAGCATGCCCAATAGTGTCGGCCCTGCGTTATGGCCACGTCCCCCACGAGCAGATCAGCTGTCAGGTGACAGGAAGTGAGGGCCCGATCGGCGGCCTGCAGCAGGGACAGACCGGGCACACTGCGGGCACAACGCTGCTCCTTACTCACCACCAGTCTGTCCGCGTGCAGACCCCAACGAGAGTCCAGGTAAAAATTCAACACTGCCGAAGAGGCGGAGGGAGACAACAGCGAGGGAATACGGGAGAAATTTTGAGGAGGATAGAAGAAGAGGGGAAAGAGGGACACAGAATTAAGCACCAAACGGAGGGAGGTAAGAGTGGGTGGAAAAGGAAGAATATAGATATATGCAAAAGGGGGACATAGCATAAAAACAGCAATCAGGAAAACAGTAAACAAGGAAAAAAGACATAGAAATGCACTCTGGGAATAGCAGGGTGAAATCAAGACTGCAAAAAGGAGGAAGATTTGCGTTCCAGCAGACAGGCAGAGAAGAAAAAGTGTATTTCCTATTTTAATTTGTTTTCAAATGTAATTTATTGCTGTGATGGAAAAGCTGAATATTCAGCATCATTACTCCAGTCTTCAGTGTCACATGATCCTTCAGATTTCATTCTAATATGCTGATTTGCTGCTCAAGTAACATTTTTTATTATTATCAATGTTGAAAACAGTTGTGCTGCTTAATATTTGTGAAAACTTCTTTAATGAATAGAAAAAGCTTTTATATGCAATAGAAATCATATGTAACATTACAGATGTTCTCACATTTGTTTGTCCTTGCTGAATAAAAGTTTTTATGGTTTATTAATAATTAATTTATATAATATTTATTTTTAAACTTTTACTGTTCACGATGAAAATGTGTCAAGCTCGGCGATCTGTGTTTTTTTTTTCGATTTATCTCTGCTCGAGGTGTGAATAGGCTTTTATGACTAAAACAAGTACAGGTGTTTAAAATAAGGACAAAATTGGGGATTTTTTTTCCCGCTAATAATCTATTGTATAATATTAATAATTAGCTATAAACACTCAGAAGATAATGTTACTATTTTGTCGTGAACATCTGCCTTCTGTTTGGATGTTGCAAACCTTGGATTATTATTTGTAACATGGGCCTCCATTTAATGTGTATATATTAATAAACATTACACAGCATTAAAGTTAGCTTGTGGCCACATTTACAAAGCAGATGGGTCAACGTTCACATCAGATCAAAATATTTCACTACATCGAGGGTTTTGGGTGGAAAATAAACTTACTGGTGGATTAAAGAATAAATGGCTCAAATAATAAAAACATGAGGGAACTATAAATAAGAATAAAGATACAATATCAGAAAGAGTTTTAAGGGCTATAAAAAGGGAACAGGGAAGATGGCAGTATAGAGCTGTTGTCAATAAAGCTGGGAAACAAAACATGGAAAAACCAAAGATTGTAGAGACAAAGAGAGATGGGAATGGATAAAAAAGGAAAAAGAGAATAGATGAGTAGATGAGTATCATTTGGGAATGAATTCTGTTTGTACTATCTATGTCTTGTGTTGAAAACACTTCGTACCTGGAGCTGGTGGTGTGTGTAAATATACTTCCTCACTGTATTCTCCGAAGCCGGCCTTATTGCAGCCTCTCACCCTCAGCACATACACACTGTCCATCTCCAGCCTGTCAATCACAGCGCAGGTCCCAGTCACCTCCTCCAATCTCTGCCAGCCCCAGCGAGCGGCAGCCAATCCCCCGTGAATCCCTCCTCTAGCCCCGCCCCCTGGCACCACCCCACGCCGCCGGAACTCCACAGAAAAATGCCAGGCAGGAGAGGAGTCTTGAGGCAACCGCCAACAGAGGAACAGCTGGTCGTAGGCAAGGGTTCGCTGGGTGTCGATCACAGGAGCGAGAGGGGCTGATGGGATAGGTCACTTTCGGTTAGGGTTAGATTGTGTGACACTTCGGACTCTTTTCTGTCATTAAAATTTGTTCATTTATAAAAATACAGACACATTTTATTAAAAAAATGAAGATTCAGAAAGCTTAAAGGTGCAGTGTGTAAATTTTAGCGGCATCTAGAGGTGATGTTGCGAATGGCAACCAACAGAAGTTACGGTGGCCGACGGGAAAAGATGTCATCGTCTGAGACTCCAGAGAGTAGCCGGTTAACCAATGAGGTTTCTTTACAAAGATAAAGTAAGAAATTACGTTTACTTAATTATTCAGTAAAACGATATGTTATTTGCGAATATTATTGTTACTTGTTCATTATTGTGTCAGTATTTTATTCGCTGACTTTAGCTAGCTTCTTTGAACGAAGAACAACATAGTAACGAAACGCGTTTGTCCGTTCAGGGCTACTGTAGAAACATGTCGGCAGTTTCAATGTAAGGGGACCCGCAGTGTATCTAGATAGAAATGGCTCATTCTAAATACATAACGGTTCATTAAGTAAGGTCTTTATACACCACTAAAAACATAGTTATGTATATGATATTGCATTTCTGTCAACGGATCCTCCTAAATTTTACACAATGCATAATAATTTAGCCCTGTTGTATCTACACAATTATGTGTCTGATTATTAGAGTTTTCCTACCCTGAATGAAGTTCAGGTCTGTGAGGAGTTTGAGCTCTCTGGAAACATCAAGCTGGAAGTGACGGAACGAGGGATCAGCAGACAGAGAGAAACGCTGCATAGATTCAATAGACTGGGCCAATCTGAGAAAAGGAGAAATAATAGTCCAGTGTTTTCACATTTTGGCAACAGACATCAGTAATATCAGCAAGTCGTCCCACCTGTTGTGTGTTAATCTGGCTGCGTGCACAAAACTCGATGGGTCGTTTTCTTTGAGCAGCTCTTGAGTGAAAGCCATCAAGCCGGCGTGCTCCAGCAGGCTGCGTTTTTCAGCCACCTGATTGGCCAAGGCCTCTGCCCTTCTCTGCCGCGAGCTTTCCAGAGCCTGAGCCAGCATTGTCTGACGCTCGGTTAGCAACGCCATTATCTCCTTCACGCAGAGAGAGAGCTGCTCTTTGGCTGATACGTTGTTCACCTGCGTTCATGCACACAGACAATAGCTCAGCGCATCAAACACCTGCGTTCCTTTTGTGACAGAGATGGAAAAGGTGAGCATACCTCAGTTTGAGTGACAGCATTCTCCAGTTGAGTGATCTGAGTCAACACCATGTCCTGATTGGACAGAATGTAGTTCAGCTCCTTGGTGATCTTGTCCTAGGGTTTGCAGAAACACAATGTAAATGATTTTCAACTTTCTCTTTCCGAAATTAAGAGATTAATTTAATAATCTGACAAGATGTCGATATATTTAAACAAATATGCATGGAAAACCAAACGTGTGTTTTATTCATGCGTTGATAATCATTCATATGGTACATTTACTGTATATAATAAAAATACTTTCATCCCTGGAATGTTTTAGTGGCAAGGAAAATGCAGAATTACATCGCAACGGATTCCGTTTTTGTTCAGATTTTCAAAAGCTTTCAAAACATGTATTGTTTTATGCTCAATGGATGATTCAATCATCAGGGCCAATAATTAACACTCGCCAAGTGCCAAATGCGAGCAGAAATTGGTGTTGGCGAGTTTATGAAACGGTGTCAATCGCCAGTTTTATGAACTTTAACAATGCAAAAAGGTGAGAACATGAACTTGAATGACAAGAGCTCTCTTTCACGTCTTCTTGCGCTTGAACAGACAAACAAAATGTGTCAAAATGCCCATCTTGGCAAGTATCATTGTAAACATAACGTAGTCAGGTACTGTATGTCTTAACTGAACTTAAACAATTGAGAAATAAAACAGTACGTGCAACAGTATATAGGATCCGTGCATTAGCTCTTAAAGTGACAGCAGCCTAATATTCCTTCTCCTGTCTTTGTTTTTAATGTTAATCAAACAACAAAATATAAAGAACAATCACTCATTGCTATTGACTGAATAACATTCGTAACTTTAATAAGGGTTAATCTGTTTCATGGCTGGCAAACGTATTTATGGCTAGTACATTTTCTCTAGTCACTGGCCAATGATAGGTGTGGCAAAAAGTTAGTTTTAGGACCTGACTATTATGTTCTTTAAATCTTGTGAATATTGTCATCCTAAAGAAAAAGCAGCCCTGTTAGAGTAAACATACCTCACTACAGAAGAATCACCCACAATGGAGTGTGTTTACTGGTAATTTCCTGGCTTTCAAGAGTTTATAAACCATAGATCTAAGACATGCAATAAATAGATTTGCACATCACAGCTAAACAAACTGAACACCATTGTGCAAAATGTCTGTGAGGGATAAACTCATCTGATCACACGACTTTTCTCCATTGTTCTAGCTTTTTAAAAGTGCTCCTTACTCTATAGTATACCATTAACTGTGGTACTGCATTGGCACTGCCATTATGGGTCACTGTTGTTTCATTTTAAAAAAAAATGAGAAAACAGCTGGTTTTCTACATTTGTTTGTTTAGTTGCCCATCTTTAGATTTTAAAAATGTATTAAATCAATTTCTTTAGAAGAAAAAACATGGCAACTTAATATGATACAGTCAGTTATTCCACGTACACATTAAAATAGAGGTGAATTGAAACCATACCTTGAGACTCTGGTAGGCTTGGGTGACGGGCGCGATCTTGTGACCCGTATGGACTCGGCGCAGTTTACAAAGTGAACAAAGAAGCATCTGACAGGACTTACAGTAAAACTGCAGCCTCTCCTGATCATGTTCTGGACATGTCAACACCTAGAGATATGGAAAGAAACTAAAATAAAATTTGCATCTGTATATTTAGTTGGCAAATATTCTATTTCGCTTGGTAATGCGTCATATTAGGGAAGTAAAATGGCTTGCGAATGCAGTTTCATGTTAAATGATTTGTTATCAGATCCTGGACCTCAAGGTATGAGAGGTAATCGGGTAGAAGCGTCTCACCTTTGGCCTGAAGTTCAGGGTGGGCTGCACGTGTTCGTGCTGGGCGCGGGGAGTCCCCCAGGGGTGGTAGAGTTTGAAGCACTCGTTACAGAAGCTGGCTCTGCAGTCTGAACAGCCTTTAGTGGCCTCCAGGGCCTGTGGGGGTTTACAGAACTGACACATCACAGCCACACTGCCCAGACTCACTGTGTGTCTGTACCTAGAAAAAGCAAGAGAAAGAGGCAGATTCTACAGCGAGCGTTTCTTTGTTTGCCTGTATGCGGTTTTATTCATGCCGATATAGTAATGACTCTGGGTAAGTTGTGTACTAAAGATTCTATTTAAGATTACTAGGTCATTCATCAAATAAGTAAATAAGTTTAAACACTGAAATTATATTCTATCCTATTTTATTTTATTATATATTTAAGATTACTAGGTCACTAATCAAATAAGTAAATAAGTTTAAACGCTGAAATTATATTTTATTCTATTCTATTACCGGTATATATTTAAGATAAATAGGTCCCTAATCATCAATCAAATAAGTAAATCAGTGTAAATGGTTAAATTATACTATATTTCATAACAAATATAATATTAATATGATATAATATTAAAATATAAAAATAAATATTAGTAATTTATTAAATGTATTTAAAATTCTTTTAAAAGGGATTGTACACCCAAAAAAAACCATACAGGTTTGGAACAACCTGAGGATGAGTACATTTTTGGGTGAACTATCCCTTTAAGATTACTCGGTCACTAATCAAATAAGTATAAATGCATTAAATATACTATTATATTATATTAAAATTTCATTACAGTTATGTAATATAATACAATACTGTACTGAATTGTGTATTTAAGATTCTGTTTAAGATTACTAGATCACTAATCAAATAAGTAAATCAATTTAAAAGTAAACTGCTCAAATTAAAATAAATATTAATTGTAGCCCATATCTTATAATGCCCAGATATTAATATTATTATTATTTGTCAGTCATTTAGTGCATTTGTATCTATATTATTATTATTATTTCTGGATCACAACATTACCGGGAATATTTAAATGATAATTTACTATATTAATATATTGCTTAAATTTATCATTGTATACGCATTACTATATCTATATACTTTGTTCTTCTTTTTCTTCTTTTTTTTTGTGCGTGCGTATATTTGTCTTAGGTTCTTTCCTTTGTATAACTTACTTTGACGTGTTGTTAACTGCATGTTTTGTTCAGTTTAAAAGCAAAATAAATAAATAATTGCTGAAATTATATCATATTTCATTACAAACATTATATATTTTATTACATTAAATATCATTTTTATCATTACCTTTCTACAATCCTCTCCAGTGTAAGGTTCCTCATGCACTCAGCCAATCCTCTCTCACCTAGTTCTACATCTCGCCCACAGGGGGCGCAAGGGAAAAGCATGAGAGGTGCAGGGCCTTCCTTTCGCCTGCGCCCCGGGTACGTCCCAGAGCCTAAACAAATACATGCATACGGTGAGATAAACTGAAAAACATACACACAATGAAAAAAACTGAACAGCTGAATATATCAACCCGTTTACATTGACTTTAAAGATGACGCATACGGTTTCTTGTCTTTACTCACCTGAGCGCAACAGGCGGTCCACACGGTCAGACTTGGGTAAGGGTCTCCGCATCTGCCGCGGGGACCGCATGTTGGGGGTGGAAGCGGGCGAGTTGGGCTCCGGGGGGAGCTCGGGCTGGGGATACCCGCTCTGAACCAGCACCTCAGAGGCACACATGAGACACACGCTGTGCAGGCAGGGAAGTACAATTGGCTGCTTCACAATGTCCTTGCACACAGGACACTGTAATTCCAGCTCCATACTCTTCATATTGGACTGAAAAAGGAATAGAAGGGGGGGAAAAAGGAGAAAGATGAGCAGGAGCGGAAGAGATGGCAGGCAGAGATGTGGATGTAATTGCAATGGTTTTTATTAAAACGTACATCAAAATAACAAACACAAGAACCAGAAAGCAGGGAACTGAAACATGCACCATCTAAAGACATCCACTGCAAACAACTATTTAGAAGGAACAAAGCTAACAAGACACACCCGAGGCCTGTTGCATGAAGCCAGTTTCAGTTGCTTGCTACCCAGGCAAGTTTGAGATTAGTTCAAACAAACTCTCAAGAAGGTGGATTGTATTTTAGCAGTGTTCATCGCCATTTTAACTTACACTACACTGCAAACCTGCTCCGGAGCAAGTTTATTCTGCGGTAGAGAACGCAAACCAAAACTGGACCAATCGCGAAACTCAGAGTTTGTTCAGCTATAGCTTCATGTAACAGGCCACTGGGAATAATCAGACTCATCAACATGGAAAACTACAATGAACTACAAACATGGCACTAAGGACAGGAAGTAACACAAAAGTCCTAACAAGACATAGGGAGCATATAACTCTAATATGATTTGGTACTTAAGAAACATTTCGTATTCCTAGCAATGTTGTAAATGGTTGTGCTGCATAATATTTTTGTGGAAACCATGAGAAAACATTTTTAGGATTATTTGATGAATAGGAAGGTCAAATGAACAACATTTACTCTAAATAGAATTATTTTGTAACAATGCAAATGTCAACTCTGATAGGTTTAATGTGCCCTTGCTGTAGAAAAGTTTTAATTTCTTTCAAAAACCTTACTGACCCGACCCAAAGTTTTGAATGATAGTGTATGTTGTCCAGGAATGTATTTTGTTGTAATTGTGCAATCAGACTAATCAGAACCTTTCCAAATATTTTCTGAATATGCAATCATTTATGCAGAACAATGCAAAACTTGACATACTTTATGTATAACAATCACAACATTATTTATCTAAGTACCATATGCTCCTGGATCAACATTCCTAATAACCCTGAATGTCCCTCTAAAATCAGAGACAAATGGTTAACGGTAATGTTCCCTAAACTTGTTCTTTTCAATAACCACGCATAAGCTCTTTTCTCAAAAATACAAACGTGTATACATGTTGCTCAAATATTATTGTAGCCCAGTTTGTGCTGAATACAGACTTTAGCCTATAATATGTTTATAAGCAACTGAAAAAAGCACAAATGTCAGAGCATGTCAAAACTTCTCCAGGGGCCAAAACCCCTTCAGATTTAATTAATAATCATGAAAGCTCAAATGTGTTCCCTTCTGTGTTTACCTTTTTACTGTATGCACCCTTATCATATTTGTTGCTTAATTCAATCTGTCCAAACTTTAATTTAGAGTGAACTGTACAGTACACAATACATATTGTTGCATTTTTGCATTACAATATATTGCGGCACGTATATTGTTACACCCCTAACAGCTTTGCAAAAACGTTACAAATTGTATCAGTATGTGAATTCTCTGGGATCAAACACATATCTTCATGCACTATGATGATAGCCCTTTCCATGATGATAAACTGAAAATTCAGAGCATGGTACAGCCAGATAATTGCTAAATATAGGTGCTGAAGTCATATTTGGGGCAGAATTATTGATCTCCATGAAGAATTATGATGTCTCTCTCTGTTGCACACTGAAAGAGGCAGATAAAATGAGTAAAGAGACTAGATTTTCATGCTGCCTGGTTGCTGAGAGAGACATGCACACACACACCTTTATAAATAGCTGTCTCTAGTGCACTGCTAGTCTGCAATGCTCTTTAAAAATGGATAGTGACCTGATGTTAATGATTTAAGCAGACAGCTGTGTGGCATTGGAAGCTCTGTAAAGGCCACATCAGCTTAAGAATGACCTTGTCCATCAGAAACACACAGCATAGACATATTTCTGGTGACTGTTTGAAGACATGCTGTCAACAGCACCACAAACGGTTCTGCTTTTTCCCAAACATGCACGTATACAGAATTTGCCTCTCCACAACCACATATAACACATATTTGTAACAATAAGACATGTTACAAATTAGTTTGAACTCTAGGAACCACCATGAAAAAGACATTCTTTAGTTTATTGATTCTGATAATCAAATGACCACAGTGCAAATACTACAATACAGCTGGTTATCACTCGTAAACTAGTTATTAGTTAACCACTGGCCTGCCCCATACAATGGCAATGTCATCTTAAAATATAGTATCTACCCTTATATCTTTGCATTAGACAAACATTTTCCCTTTAAATCGTAATTTAAAAACCAAAACGCATGCGTTAGAAAGGCCTACAACAGCTTAAAGACACTATTAGGGTTCTTTATCATCACGCGGTCATTCAGCAATGTCAACAGGCCATATACGTCACTCCATCCTGCACACGAAAGATTTAACGTGATTTTACCACAGTACAAAACAAACGCGACTGAGGTTTGCCCTACAGATATGACTGTAATAGTGTATGTGCGGTTTGCTCGAGCTGTATTCGGCAGCGCCCTTACCTTGACCTGAAATCTGGGCGCCATTACGGGATCCTGCTGTCTTTACTTCATATGAGAGAGAGGACTGGTGTCGCAAATCTGTGCAACTTACCGTCATGCACATATTTTATTGCAATGAATGAAAAACCTACTTGCAGTTTCCTGCCAGGTAAATGCATTAGGCTAAATCAGGAAAACACCGCATGCCATCGAAGCATCCACATGCACGATGCGGGTTGCGGATAGATACAAATCTTGAAAATGTACCGTTTATGTTTCGGTTCGTCGCAGTAGACCATCATATGTCAATGGGGAAATCTTCCGTTGGCCGCCATTGCCTCTTTCAGGTTGAAATGTAGGTTAGTAGGATGTCGCTACATCAGCACGCAACTGGAGATGCTTTCCAACGCGCTCGTCTCCTGCACGCATCCCGTTTCCGTGGCAACGAGCACGTCCTCCATCAGCAGCGAGATTACTGATACCAGCCTACCTCAGGACGGCCAATGTCACAACTTAGATTTTGCTTTTCTTGGTAGGCTATTGTCAGTGTATTTTAGTCAAACTGACAGTCTCTTCCAGTCGTTTTAAAACATCGGCATTGTAAAACACAAGCACTGTAAAAAGTGAAACTGTGCAGATGTTAGTTAAAGGGATAGTTCGAAAATGTCATCATTTAGCCTACTCACCCTCAAGTTGTTTCAAAACTGTATGAATTTATTTCTTCTTCTGAAAGGAAGATATTTTGAAGAATGTCGGTATTGTAACCAGACAGTTGATGGACCGATTGACTTCCATAGTAGGAAAAAAACTAAATATATGGAAGTCAATGGGGTCCATCAACTGTTTGGTTACCGACATTCTTCTAAATATCTTCTTTTGTGTTCAGCAGAAGAAAGAAACTCATTCAGGTTTATAGCAACTTGAGGGTTAGTAAATGACGAAAGATTTTTTTTACTATCCATTTAATAGCTAACACACAAAACAAGCACTAGGACACATTAATAGAAGAACGCGAATTTTACAGAACGTCCTTAATTAATTTAATTGTAGGCTATTTATTTATTTGTAGATATCATTTAATAGATTACACTTTCTTGAAAACATATGAAATTGTTTTGTAAAAAGAGCCCGTATAATTGATTGGGCTGAGTTTTCGATGCACTTAAACTGTCTTGACCAGCAGGTGTCGACACAGTGACTTCAATTTCAGAGTTTCGAAAAACTTCGTTTCTCATTTTCAGAAGGTGACCAAAAATCAAATGAATACATTTTGTTTGATTTCATTTAATAATTTAATTTAATTTAATTTGGTAAAATAATATTTTAAATGATTCGTCAGTTGGCTACTATGTGCATCTCTTTCAGTCTCATTCATTCATAATTCATTGTATTTACTTGTCATTTTCCAGCAATATTAACATCCTAAATATATAATATAATATATATAGGCCTATATATACACTGTAAAAAAATCATATGATCAATAAATTATGACAACATATGTTTTTAACGTTGCTTTTACTCACCAAAATAAGTTAAGCAATTAAAAAAAAAAAAGTTACACATTTTTGTACAACTACAACTATTTTTATTAAATCAGTTTAATGTAATTTAAGTTGAACTTAAACATCCAAGTTTATTGTACTTAAAATTTTAAGGCAGCAACTTTTTTTGTATAGCCTATATATTATAAATCTAGCCTATAAAAGAGTGATATTTTTATTATATATATTAAATATAGATATACTGTATATATAGATTATTAATATATTATATACAGATTATATATTTAAGATAAAAAATTGATATTTATATATTTTTATTTGTAACAGGGAAAAGCAGTTACAAAAAAATATGCTATAGGCCTACCTCTTCCATTTTACAACAACAATCAGTCATATCTATTACATCAGTTAAGCTAACTGTTCAATTACAGAGAAGACTTCTTAACTTGACTGTTGTTCTTTATAGAAATTAAAGAATCATAAAAAATGAGTCAGTGGAAACCGATCTAATATTTGGTACAACTGATATTTATTTTACTTTATGTATGTGATATATTTTCCAAATAGTGTAAGCATTTTAATTGTAGCCTATTGTCTAGCTCTATATAGAAATGTGTTCTGCTTTACTTCAGAGTTCCAAACATGAAAATGTGAAAAAAAATCAAATCATTGGTCCAATTCACGATGTTGGAATGTTGTGGGGGAGGGTGTTGCAGTTGCTAAGACATTTTTCAGCATACTGCTATGTGGATATAGTTAGCGATGTGGCAGGCACGACAAATTTATAAAGCTTGGCCGATATGAATATACAGTCAATGTCAGCTCATAAAAAATATATATGTAGTGTGTGATTTATGTTTCAATACTACCATTGCTGTGCACCTTGAGTTAATTAATAGATATTGAACACACAAAGTCCGCATAACTCACACACATTGGTATGCTGTGCTGTAATGAATTGCTCAACTTCCCTGATAAGAGCTTCTCCTGCCCATGGGCTCGGCCGGAGCCTATAAATTCTTGAGAGAGATATCTAGCACTTCTCAAATTCTTCACTCAGACGCCCAAACGGTAAGCTCTTCATTATGTGCGTTTAACTGCATTGTCAAGATCGGTTGTGTTAAAATTAGATTCATATCGGCCTTCTATAGTGCTGGACCCGAGCAGTTAGCAGCCATGCCTTCCCAACTAGAGACTGCCATGGAATCCCTCATAATGGTATTCCACCGGTACGCTGGAAAAGAGGGCAGGAGCGGCACCCTGACCCGCCGTGAGCTCAGACTCCTGATGGAGAACGAGCTCTCTGGGTTTCTCAAGGTGAAGATCTTCTGTCATTCGCTTTCACATAGTAAATGCAGACCAGATAGAAGTTTTTCACTCTCTTTTCCTTTCCTACAGTCTCAGAAGGATCCAACCACCATAGACCGAATCATGAAGGACTTGGATGCCAATGGGGATGGAGAGGTGAACTTTGAGGAGTTTGTGTCTTTGGTTGTGGGTTTGTCCATCGCCTGTGAGGCCTGCTACAGGACGCAGTTAACGAACACACAAAGCTGGAACCTATGAGTTTGTGTTGATGCGTGTACGGCAGTATCCAATGAAAAACCATTAAAACATTTGCTGCAAGGTTAAAGTACAGTGGGTGTGTATGACGGGACTTAACGCTCTTTGGCCTACAAACAGTATTCTTTGAGCTTTAAACATGTCTGTGCTAAAAGCTAAATGTTTTTGTTTAAAATAAAGCTTTCTAAAGTCTTCATGTGCTGAACTTTATTATTAAACTAGGCTGCATGCAACACATACATCACTGTTTTTGTACTCTCTCTCTCTCTCTCTCTCTCTCTCTCTCTCTCTCTCTCTCTCTCTCTCTCTCTCTCTCTCTCTCTCTCTCTCTCTCTCTCTCTCTCTCTCTCTCTCTCTCTCTCAACCTCATTGTCACAATACTCTTAAGGTGTGTCCAGCGTTGTATCAAACCCACTGTTAATGGTTTATGCGAACACAAGGCTGCTCAGTTGGAAAGAAAGTTATGGATGTTAGAACTCAATTAGAATGTAACATTCTAACACAGAAAACCTTTTAATAAAAATAAAAAAGAACATCACATAATGATTATAACTGAGTTAATATAACCGTTAAGCATAGATGTGAATTACTATGTGTAATCTAATCGTTTGCAACGGTAAAGGAAGGTAAAGTTATTGTTTCTTATATCATATTTTATGTCATAATTTTATACCTCAATATACTGTATATCCAATCCATATTTCTGCAAGTTACAGACATTTTGGAGTCATAATTTCATAAGATTACAAATTATTTAGACTTTTTTCCTTCAGCACATGTTATTAGTCACAGCAAGCAAGCTCCAAAGACTATTTCTTGCTTATGTTCAAAGAAACCCGTAATTTTGTGGCTTCCTCGTGGTCAATTTAGCATTTTAGTATAATATGATATTACATAATATACTATTAAAACTATACTACTACTACCACTATAATTGTAACTTGTGTTATGTTTGTATTTGTTTTAGTTCCCGTGTTTCCTTCTTGTGTTTAGTTCCTGTTCCCTTTGTTAGTTCTCAGTAGTTGATTATCTAGTTTCCTTTGTTTGGATTGTAGATACACGTGTTTGAATTATTCTTGGTCGGTTCTCGTTTGTGTTTATGTGTGGTTAGCTTTTCTCCTGTGATATCCCGTGTTTTCAAGGGCGTAGGTTTAGGGGGGGACGCTAGGTACTAGTCCCAATCAATATTTTGAGATGACAAATTTGTCCCCACCAATATTTAGCAAGCTCCTTTGAACTGCTATTTTGATATATGCGCTGCATTTGGATCTTTGCGCTGCTATTTGGATCGATTCCAACGGCCAGGATGACGACAGTACAAGATACGCCGTAATTTGATTGGCGGCGGGGTATCTGACAGGCAGGCTACACGCGCGGGCCTGGACTACTTTTTATGCTTGCACTCAGCGAGCGGGTGGTGTGTGCGTGTGTGTGCGCGTGACGACGCCGACGGTAAGTTACCAGGGCTCTCTGCCTGCCATATACAAAGGCCAGAGTAAAGCATTTTAATATTCCGTTTTTTTGTCCCTTTTTGTACTTTGTAGACCAGCTATGTCACCCAAGAATAAGAAAAGGGACATACGAAGCTTTTTCATAAAGCAGAGTGTAAGTAGGCAAAAATAACTAGCCACACAAATAGTGACTTGCCAGGCTTTCAAATGCAGATACTACTGTGGAAAATAGTATTAACTGGTGATCCTGGTTACCCAGGATATTGTTACAGTTAAACCTAGCTTCTGCAATCGTTCAAGGTTAGGAGCATTAATTAGGGGTGTGCAGCACGGATAGACTCATAGACGTCGCACTATCATGATAGAATGAGATTAGCAAGTCACTGAATGTTAATTAGCCTACCTTAACTTAGATTCTTGCAGTCATAAACAGTGGATCATCTGAGACATTTTTCGTTTCTACATTCTGTTTATGTAATGTATTTGTGAGTGTAGCCTAAGTTACTTGCTAGACACATGTGCTGGAAAAACATGTTGGCAATGTTAAAAAGGCAAAAGTTAACACTGTTGGTTATTCAAATATAATGAATCATTATTTGATTGATAATATCCAAATAACAATATCTGATAGGAGGGTTAAACTTGCTAGCCAGGATAGACTACAAAATTAATTAACCATTTTGTATGCAGGGAAGACAGCATCAAACCACAACAGATTTACATTAATTTAGCAGACACTTTTTATCCAAAGCGACTTACAATTGAGAACAATAGAAGCAGTAAACCTAGGATAACAATATGCAAGTTTTATGACCCTTCCCAGTTTAATCTAATGTACTTTTTTTTAAGAATAGAATATATCAATAGAATTTGATATAGAATAGAAGATACAATTTTAGTATTAATAGAATACTGTAATAATGGATAATAATAATAATGGATTTGTTAATCCACAAAACCATGTCCCCTTCATATTTAAATTGCTTTGAAATATAAAAATGATGTGTTGAATGCATACTATGATATGTGTGTATCACACGTGTGTATCACCCAGGTATTAACGTGAGTGTGAGTATTTGTTAGAGGTACTGGAGGGTAAAAAGTGTTTATAATAGAACAAGGTTATTATATTTATTTATTTAGATTTGTTTTGCTCCACAAGTTCTGAAAGTACTTCCTTGTGACAGTATTTTTTGTTAGTGTAAATACTAATGTACATAATAATTTATGTTAAATAAAATGTTTGGTTGTTCAGCATTACACAGTCTCAGGTTTTTATTGTTTGAGAGTGTATTTTTGAGATTATACAGTTATATTAGCTCTTTATTGACAGTATACAGGATGGTGTATCGGAGATGTCCCCACCAAAGCTGAGACCAAACCTACGCCCATGCGTGTTTTGATTGAGTAAATAAAGACTATATAGATTCTGGAATATTCTCTTCATCCTCGTGCTTGTTTGCAACCACACTGGTGACAGAAGAACCGGTCCTCAAAACGAGTGGGAAAAAAAATGAATATGCACAGCTGTTCGTCTCCTTCTCCTCACCCAAGATTATCATACCCTCGAGGACCATACTAGTGTGTTTCTGGACCTTGCATATCAGACACATTACCCCAACAGTGCACTTTTTTATTTTTCCTGGGCCGATCTAAGTTCTCAAATCAAACAACTAACTCCCCCGACGGATGATGGTTCATGAAGGGGGTTTAAGGATTCTGCTGGTTCCACCCTCAAGTGTCCTTTGTTGCCGCTAGTCCTGACCAGTCTCCCACTCCATCCTCCTCTGACAATACCATTCAGTTCCTCTGCCCCACTGGCTCTCTTCAACCCCTCGGCTCCTACATCGGTGGCTCCACACAGCTACTCGGATTCGCCTTGGGCTTCCAGGTATCCAGCTCCGCCCTGGTGTGTCGACCCCCTAGCTCCACCTCGGGCCTCAGAGCCCCCGAGCCCCAGACTCCACCTTGGCCCTCGGCTCCAATCCATCGGCTCCACCTTGGCTCCACGCTCCCTCAGCTCCACCATGGGCCATCATCCCTTGGGCTCAGCCAGGCTCCCTCATCCCACTGGCTCTACTTTGGTCCATTGTCGCTATGGCTTGGCCTCGGATGTCTGGGTCTCCGGCTACACCTCGACCCTCCACCCCGCTGGCTCCGGGTTCCTCGTTCCATCTGGTAGTAACATTGTCCTCACTCCAACAGGCTCTGCCCCGGGCTGCTGAGCACCTGTCACCTCAATCATGCGAGCCTCCGGCTCTTCCCATTCATCTTTTGCAACCACACTGGTGACAATAATACTAATACTAATAATAAAGATAAATAAATGGGGTTAAAAAGTAGCCTTCTCGACAGGCCCAAGACAAATATGTATAAGATCTTATTATGCATCCTGGTTGTTCTCATTGCCATAATATTATAGTCTTGTTTACTTACATGTACACTTTGCCAATGTTGCTGAAATCCTGACAGTTAGCCACCTTGTTTGCAGCAAACCACCCTATGAGCAAACACATTTCCTTCTCCAAATGGTTATGGTTCGTATGTTTTCTTTTATGCCACAAGAGGGCAGAAAAGACCTGTACAAGATCCAAACTACATCCATTGGCATACATTTTTCAGACATGTATAGAAAAATAAAATATAATAAAGTGTTATACCATTCGAACTGTGGTAACAAATCAAAGATGATGCTCTAACAAACAACTCAGTGGATGATTGTCATAGTTTGGACATTGTTGTTTTGTCCAAATGTATGTTTTGTCAAAATGTATGTAATTTATTTGTTGCATTATCATGTCAGATCACACATAGGCTACATTGCCATCTAAATGGTCAAAATACACCACTTATTCTTACTAATGTATGACTGGGCATAAAGTACAGGGAAGACTGGGGCTAGTTGTTTCACTTTAGTCCAGTGAAAATTTCTAATTTGACCTGCTACCCCAATGGTGTAGCCTATGCATAATAAAGAGTTATATTTTGACAAATGTAAAATAATAATAATAAACAACATATAAAATATGAATGTTCTGGCCAAAAATATGACAACTTGCCCCAATATATGAAAAACATTCTAAAATCTGAAAAGATCTGAAACTTTAAGTTGACTCTTGTCAGAATGTATGTCAGTGTAGTTTTATTCAGTTCAATTGTTTACACAACAGCTGTAGCAACAACAACAAAAAATGTATAGAAATTTTATTTTGGCAACTTGCCCTGGTAATATTTTGGTAGGCATCAACATGTCACTTTTTATTTGCTATCATGGTAAAAACACTATGATTGCAGATTTTTCCATGCAACCATCCTTCATCAGCTTTGCCTCGTACTGTTTCAGGATATCCTCTTATAATTCACCAAAACAAACGGACAGCCTCCACAAGAGTCTCTCCGTCCTCCTCTAAACACACTGGACAAAGTCTGTGAAAGTGAAAGAAGTCTTGTGATGGTTGGGCGGGTCACGCGTATTTCTGGCTTGTTGTTTTGAAGGCCTCCGGGAGGAGAGGGGGTGAAAAGCGAGTTAAAGATGGCGGAAAGCGAAGGAGATGAGACTGCTCGGCCCGCTCCTCCGTCACTGCTGCCCACAGCGCCCCGCGTTAACGGATCGGGGATGCTCGGTTCTGGTAGCCAGACCCCGACCTTGGTGACTTCGGGTCCGCGCGTGGTTCGGATAATAAAGTCAGAATCTGGATACGGATTCAACGTCCGCGGTCAAGTGAGTGAAGGCGGCCAACTGCGGAGCATTAACGGGGAGCTGTACGCTCCTCTCCAGCATGTAAGCGCCGTGCTACCCGGTGGTGCGGCGGACCGGGCCGGTATCGTGAAAGGAGACAGAATACTAGAGGTGTAAGTCTTTTATTTTCCACTTTACTTCTCATTTTAGCCTTGGAATAAGCTTTGCTCTACTGTCAGTCTGTCTGACACACAGTCACTGGTGGCTTTGCGTTATTTTTACACATTAGCATTGGACTTGTTTAAGCTTTCGTGGCCGTGCATGCCAATACATCCCTGCTAATGCAATAAACAGATCATTATTATGTAAGGCTTGAGCAGATAACACGTACTGGAAGTTCTCAAACGCAGAACGGTTGTTGTTGTGCAACAGGGTCATCATCGGCGTGTATTCAATAATTCGTGTGTGCTACTATATAGCCAGCTTATGCTTATGTGTCATATAAATCCAGAAGAGTCTCTCACTCAGTGACTTGTTGATGCATGACAGTTTCATGATCACATGCTGTCATATTGCTCTATTATCATCGATGCAGCTGATAAATGTAGTTCTTGACTAGTTAGCATCCTAAATTGTGCTTTATCTGAGCGTGGCCTGGGAGGTGCATATATGATTGACCATTTTAAAAAGTGCAATGGTCAACCAATATGTGTTTTTAAAATGGCTAAAACCTATATTATATATTCTATGTGGTCGATATAATTCACATAAAGTAGCAAATAAGGTTACATAAAACAAATTTAAAGAAGCACATATTTTACATAATATATATATATATATATATATATATATATATATATATATATATATATATATATATATATATATATATAGGTTTTCTTATACTTTTAGTGAACGTTGTATAAAAATGGTTTAATATCATCATATAATGATTTTTCCAAGTAAATGTAAGATTAACTTTTAAATTGTTAAAGATGTTCATCTCTCAATCATACACTACTGTTCAAATGTTTCAGTAGGTAAGCAAATAAGTCACTTATGCTCACCAAAGCTGCATTTATTTGATCAAAAATGCAGTAAAAAACTGTAATATTGTGAAATATTATTACCATTTAAAATAATTGTTTTCTATTTTCACATGTTTTAAACTGTCATTTATTCTTGTGATGGCAAAGCTAAATTTTCAGCATCATTACCCCAGTCTTCAGCGTCACACGATCCTTCAGAAATCATTCTAATGTGCTGATTTGATGCCCAACATTTCTTACTATTATCAATCTTGAAAACAGTTGAGCTGCTTAATGTTTGTGTGCAAACTTTCAGGATTCTTTGATGAATAGCAAGATCCGAAAGAACAGCATTTATTTAAAATAGAAATCTTTTGTAACATTATAAATGTCTTTATTTTCACTTTTGATCAATTTAATGTGCCCTTGACTCCTTGAATAAAAGTATACATTTTTTTATTTTTATCTTACTGAACCCAAACTTTTAAACAGTAATGCATATGCCAGCCTATTACATGTCAGTTGCCTTAATTAAGATGTATTGGCCTATATTACATAAATCAGTATTATATTGGCTGCTGTGCTCTCTAGTTATTGGCAGTGGGCACTAAAAACATGTCAACCAGCAATAATATTTACTCAAACTTATGTAAAATATTTGAAAATGTGCACTGTTGACAAGGCTGTCAGTAAGTTTGACATTAGGCAGAAATATCATCTTATTAATAAGCCAATGCTAATGATATTTATTTCAAAATATTGGCAGATTAATTGGCATTTTACTATATAATAGTATTTGTAACTACTGGTAAAATAAATTTTTATAGTTTACTGCAATGAGCAACCGTGTTAACATTGAGAACAGGTTTTAGAAAGTATCTTCCTTCTTCAGTGAATATTTTACAGATCTGCTTTGCATGTTAATTCATAAGCTAGATTATGTAGCCAATATAGAACCACGCCACTGGTCATATTTGGAGGTGTGACAGGTAACATGATCCACATTATAAAACTGAGACGTATTGGGGTCACTGTTTTATCTTCTGAGAAAATTAGAAGTTGTATAAGGATTCACAAGGGCCACAGAGTGTGGTGCAGTTCTTCACAATGTCAGTTTCAGTCAATAAACTCGCATGCTGGTGGTGTGCTGCCGTCGGTTTCACTCAAACCACTTTTCTCAGACAGTCTATCTCTGTCTGAACTCAATGTGTGGCCATCTCAATTGTGTTTTAGATAAACTCCGGGCATGTGTGTGTGTGTGTAAACAAAGAAATCATTCATGTAGGCTACTGCACACTAATGTCAGGAGACTTTTTAAATAAAAATGATGCTAAACTCCTCTATAGTTATTTTTATCAGTCATTGTTCTCTTTAAAACGTCACATTTACTCAAAATGTCGATCTGCTTCAGTAATGTGTTCGATTTTGCTAATTTTATCCCACTGAAAATGTCATGAAAGTATTTACCCCTCCCTGAAAGGAAGGAAATGCAAAAGGTTATTATTAGGGACATGGAGGTTGTTACTTGCTTAGCCTCGGTCAAGTTTACTTTAACAAGTTCATTTAAACACATTTCTTTACCTCTAGTAATTCACTGGAAATTCTTGAGGAACGTCTTTAGGAACATGATAAATATTTTGGTTAGTGTGGTTTTTTTAAGAACAGTTGTTCAGCCATGCTGCTAATACTCTTTTTTTTTTTTTTTACAAATCAGCTTTGAAAACAGATTTTTTGAGATGGTTTTAGTTATTAGGGTTGTCAAACGTACTGGTTCTACCGGTATACCAGTGGGTACTAAAAGCAAAAGTTGATGGCACCAGCATTTCTGCAGTACCAGTAGTACGAGTACCCGGTATATTTGAATAGATGTGTTTGTTTGACCGCTGTCTGAGGATCGGTTAATGTGTTTTACCAAGTAGAACTGTTCCTGGATCAACATAGTTGTTGATCATGGAGGAACAACATTTCAATAAACCAATCCGATTTGAGGGATAGTTTTTTAGTTAATATCAAGTTTAGGCTTACAACAAGGGTTAGGGGCTTATTTCCCTCTGATTTTAGGGATAAATTATGGGTCGGGTTAGGTGTAGGGATAGGGATAGGGTCAGGGGACTATGCTTTTGGACAGGAATGTTGTTCAGTAGATGTTGTTCCAGGAACATGTCTTGGCAAAATCACAGTGACCCTATGCATCAGGTTTTTATTTACAGCGTTTTTTGTTTTTACAAGCGTTGAGCATTGTAGCCAATCACAATCATATTCATATCTGTTGAGCATGTGAACAACGTGGCCTATCAGAGGTGCTAGTCAGTAAGTTATTCACAATCCATCCACTTAACACCACTGAAAATGCAAGAGCATTTGTTTTGTTCAATAATGAATCCTTTCATTATAACCAACAAAGTGAAAACACAATGTAAATAAGAGATTCATTGTGCAGTTTCTGGATTGACGACTGTATTTAAATGGGCGATTGAATCTAAAATGCGATGATTGACCATGATAACCAATGGACGAGACAAAACGGGACAAAATATTTTGAAGTTAGTTCTTAAATCAGCAGAAAATTGGTGTCAAGAATGCAAAATTTTACTAGTATTTGTATCGGCTGAAATTTTGATAATGTGCCAACCCTAGTTGTTATTGTGTTAATCAATGTGAATGTTATATATTATATCTCACATCATGCTAAGTGTTGCATCTGGACCCTTTTAAAGAATCTACTGGTCATTTGTGATGAATACATGGGAACTGGAACTTTCAAAAAAAAAAAAAAATTGTAATGCTTTGACTTGACCTTTTTATTTTGTGGAAATAATCCTAGGTTTCATTAGCCCAAGGCTGGTTTCCTGAGGAACTCCTTTAAGGAAGAAGGAGTGGGTTCACAAACCAAGGCTGAGTTTGTTTATGAGCTGTGTTTTCCATTTACAGTCTTTGGTGAGCGTTGTCCCTGTCTTCAGTTCAGTGGTATAAACATGAATATGTTCAACAAGGAAAAGAAAATCAATATGGTATCTTCTTTAGAGTTATAACAGTACTTCCATCTGAAATGAGGAAGTATCAGGGAATCATTGCAGTCATTAACTGGTCATGTGAATGTCATGTTACACAACAGTTTGTTCCTGTTCCAAACTCATTGTTCAGCATGTTCAAGTCTTCAAGCATGTGATTTTATATTGAATTGGAATAAAGTATGAGACATTGGTATAGATTTTGGGGACAGTTGGGATTTAGGATAAGTTAAGAGACCCCATATTAATCCCTATCAATATTTCTGGTGATTTAAAGTTATGACAGAGAATACAAGCACCATATTTTTCTGCTTTATATATATTTTTGTTATAAAGTGAAAGTATTTATTTCCATTACTAGAGACACTGTCTTTGTTTATGCCGTGGATGAATTTATTTGCATGTTTTTTTCCTATTGAGAATGTAAATGAACTATACCAGAAGAGCCTTGCATTTTTTTATTTCCCTCCACTTTTAATATAATCAAATCACTAATGAATTTCTTTCTGTGGTAGTGTATAAAGCTGGTTTGTCAGCTTTGTCTACACTCATTTTTGCATGGCGTCATGACATATACCTCCCCATTACTGTCTTCCTCCATCTGTCACCTGGTTTATGAATAAGTGATAGTGGTAATAATAATAATAATAATAAGTGATGGGGACAGCTGCCATGTGCTACATGTGTCATTGTTGGTGGTGGGATCATGTTCATATGCAAACAATAATTCATAACTAAATGGAGAGATCCCGGTGACCGTCAACCTTTTATCAGCTGAAAAACACTGTAAACCAGCTGCAAAAACAAAACAAAAAACAGAGACTTTTTGAAAACGACATCAGTTCCCTACTTGAAATGTAAACCTTTGGTTAATAGACTACTCTGGGTTTCATTTCCATCAATTGTAAAATGGCTTATTATACCAGTTTAAAGAGAGTAACCTTTGCTTTAATGGTGAAGAAAAACAATGTTTGGATTGTTTTAGTATTGAAGATCTCAATGCTTAATGCGGATGTCCAATTAAAACGGTATGCTAAAGGGCTGATTTGCTTGCAAATCACAATTAAATGTTTTTAAAAAGCCAATTTTTGCTTTGTGTGGTCCAATGAGTTCCCTCAACACCAATGAGATTTTGAATATCTATACATACAGCGCCATTCAAAAAGTTTGGGGTTTATTTTGAATGAATCATTTTTATTCAGGAAAAGATGCATTCAATTAATCAGAAGTGGCAGTAAAGCCATTAATAATGTTACAAAAAATTAACATTAACACAAATAAATGCTCTGCTTTTGAACTTTCTATCCATCAGTTAATCCTGAAAAAAAAAAAAAATAATTAAGCAGCACAATTGTTTTCAACTGTGATAATATTAAAAAATGTTGAGCATCAAATCAGCATATTGGAATGATTTCTGAAGGATCATGTGACCCTGAAGACTGGAGTAATTGCTGATGAATATTCAGCTTGCCATATCAAAAATATATTAAAACAGGTATTTTAAATTGTACTAGTATTTCAGTGTTTTTACTGTATTTTTGGTAAAATATGCAGCCTTGGGGAGTATGAGAGACCAAACCGTCTTAATATTTCACCCCTGTAACATGACCCACTTTTTTCCGTTTCTCCTGCAGTAACCGGGTGAGCGTGGAGGGGGCGACGCACAAGCAGGTAGTGGACCTGATCCGGGCCGGAGAGAGGGAGCTGGTGTTGACCGTGCTCTCTGTCCCGCCACAGGAAGGGGACGGACTCGATGCCGGAGAAGAAAGTGCTGTGCAGCCCAGTTACGACTACAGCGACAAGCAGGCCGTCCCCATTTCAGTCCCCACATACAAACATGTGGAACAGCACTCCGAGAAGTTTGTGGTGAGTTGCGCAGAAAAGCATAAAAGCTTTTTCCTTTTTGGCTGTTTAGTGCTAATAATCTTTGTTTCCTCCTGTCTTAGGCGTATAACGTCTACATGTCGGGCAGACAGATGTGCTCGAAGCGTTACCGGGAGTTCGCAATACTTCATCAGAACCTGAAGAGAGAGTTTTCCAGCTACACTTTCCCGAAACTGCCTGGGAAGTGGCCCTTCTCTCTGTCTGAACAACAGCTGGACGCTCGCAGGAGAGGATTGGAGGAATACATGGAGAGAGGTGAGAGAGGGGAGGACATTAAGGCCCGGTTTCACAGACAGGGCTTAGATTAAGCCAGGATTAGGCCTTAGTTCAGTTAGGATAACCACTAACCTGTCTTAAATCCCCTAAGGTAAGATGTTTAATGAATTAATTGGTTGTTTCAAAGATTAAGCATTTCAACATAACACTAGCTACATATAATACTAGTATGAGTGACACGGATCGATTATTAAAATAGTGAGCACTTCTGGAGTGAACGCGTAGGCTGTACATGATGCGTTCACTCTAGCTAGAACTAGCGACAGATACAGGACACGTTCACTCTATAGAAAGTGCAAAAAGACGTTCTGCATCTTCTTGAGACAGGCTCTTTTAAAATATCTATTTTAACTTGACACAGTGCGTTAAAAACATGGCGCTTTGAAAATACAAGCTTTTCTTTCAGCGAGCCTTTCAATAACACCAAAGCCTGTCAAAAAAAAATGTGTTCTTAAAAAAATATATTCTTCTTTCTCAAGATGATTTTCGTGAATCTGGCCCCTGATTTTAAAGTCCTGAGTTTATTAATTTATTTTTTACTTTTATTACAGATGATTTATATTTGATCAAGGATGTTTTTGTATTGTCATCTTTGCAGTAAGCCACCATTGGATGTGGTTTTGTACAGTTGCTCATAGATGCATGAGATATAAAATGCACTTCTGCTGAGCTCTATATAAATATATATCTCTCTCTCTCTCTCTCTCTCTCTCTCTCTCTCTCTCTCTCTCTCTCTCTCTCTCTCTGTGCGTCTCTCGACTTCTTTCTCTTTTTAGTCTGCTCAGTGCGGATCATAGGTGAGAGTGACATTATGCAAGAATTCCTGTCTGAATCAAACGAGGTAAGTATGTGTGTGCAAAAACTGTAGATCTGTGTGGAAGTGGTTTTGCTCAAGGACTCTGTTTAACATGCGCTTCGTGTTACAGAACCACAACACCATAACAGATGTCGAGTTACGGATAGCGCTGCCTGATAAAACTACAGCTTCAGTGAGAGTCCGAAAGAATAGCACCACTGACCAGGTTTACCAGGTAAAATGTCATATGTTCATGCAACACAGTCTGACTATTTAAAGGGGTCATTAAATATTAAAAAAAAACATAAAAGCCAAGGTTTTGTACCATTAAAGCATCCTGCAAGTTTCATAGCTTAAAAGGTCATCTTCATTATAAACAAAGCATTTATTTATTAAAACTCCAAAAACAGCTTGTTTGGATGTTGTGGGATCTGATGTCACATGGGCTAATACATTTGCATATGACTGCCTCCAGAGCAAGACATCGACAAATAATTAAACATCATCATCGCCCCGCCCACTATTCTTCAGTTGGTTAATGGCCGACACCTGTCAACACCGGATGACCTCAACAACAGCTCATCCTAGTCATAAACGAGTATCATTTTCCCTTTTTCAGGCTCTTGTCATGAAGGTTGGGATGGACAGCATGATGGCCAGTTACTTTGCTCTCTTCGAAGTTATTAACCACTCATTTGGTGAGTAATGGCTCTATTTTCCTTCACGTTACTGTGTTCTGAGTTGGCCTCTAACAGGAAGGGAAGAAAGCATTTAGATATTCACTGAGGAAAGCAGTTGACCTTGTTATGAAGTCAAAAGTAATTGCGCTTATGATTCATTTTAACAGTGATTAAACTGCCGCTTCGTGATCTTTTCTTAATCAAACGAACAATGTTTTGCCCCGGCTGGCAAGCTCTGATAAGGTGCTACTGAGCTCATAAGGACATCGGGCCTTGTTAATGAAATATGAACAGAACAAATTTCTGTGTAAATCCTTCGCAAAAGGATTGTATACATTTATAGAAGAATGTTTGGTCACACTTTAGTTTGGGGAACACATATACACTATTAACTATGACTTTTGCCTCAATAAACTCCTAATTTACTGTTATTCAATTGTTAGTATGGTAGTTGTAGTGGTTAATTTAGGTATGGAGTGCGATTAAGGGATGTAGAATATGGTCATGCAGAATAAGGCATTAATGTTTGCTTTATAAGTAGAAAACACTTATTTTGAATTGTAACAATATTTCAATATATTACTGTTTTAGTGTATTTTTGATTAAATAAATACAGCCTTGGTGAGCATAAGGAGCCAATATGCTAGTAATATGCAAGTTAATAAGCAATGAGTTTATAGTGAGAATTGGTCCCCAAACTAAAGTCTTACTGAATGTTTTTGTCTGTAAAAATACACATGTAGTTATGTGACGGCTAGATAGTTTTAAATATCAAATATTGAGTTGAAACATGTAACTTCTATGGGGCTTTCAGGCTTCAAAAAGGAAGAAAACGTAGCAGAAAAGTGTCATCCAAGTGGTCCATGTGAATTGTTCTTTATATTTCAAGTCATACGATAGCTTTGTGTCAAACAGATCAAAATTTAAGTTGTTGGTGAAAGTCTTCCCCTCCGTTGTTGAGTCGATAACCAGAATCATCAGATAAATCAAATGTTTCGGGTCAGTAAGAGTTCTTCAATGTTCCTTATGCTCACCAAGGCTGTATTTATTTAATCAAAAATACACTAAAACAGTAATATATTGAAATATTGTTACAATTCAAAATAAGTGTTTTCTATTAATATATAGTTTCAAATGTGTTATACTTCTGTGTTGGCAAAGCTGAATTTTCAGCATCATTACCTCAGTCTTTAGTGTCACATGATCCTTCAGAAATCATTTTAATATGCTGATTTGCTGCTCAAGAAACATTTCTTATTATTGTTTGTTGAAAACAATTGTGCTGCCTAATATTTTCGGGTCAAACCACTCTCAATGCTTAACAGTTCCATTCCATGCCGATCCGACCCAGCCGGTATGGGTTTGGTTTTATGTTCCATTGTGGGGTTGATAACAGAACTTTTTGGAAATAGAACTCGTTCAGCCTGGTGGTGAAAACCTTTTATATATATATATATATATATACACTCACCGGCCACTTTATTAGGTACCCCATGCTAGTAACGGGTTGGACCCCCTTTTGCCTTCAGAACTGCCTCAATTCTTCGTGGCATAGATTCAACAAGGTGCTGGAAGCATTCCTCAGGGAGTTTGGTCCATATTGACATGATGGCATCACACAGTTGCCGCAGATTTGTCGGCTGCACATCCATGATGCGAATCTCCCGTTCCACCACATCCCAAAGATGCTCTATTGGGTTGAGATCTGGTGACTGTGGAGGCCATTTTAGTACAGTGAACTCATTGTCATGTTCAAGAAACCAATTTGAAATGATTAGAGCTTTGTGACATGGTGGAAGTAGCCATCAGAGGATGGGTACATGGTGGCCATAAAGGGATGGACATGGTCAGAAACAATGCTCAGGTAGGCCGTGGCATTTAAACGATGCCCAATTGGCACTAAGGGGCCTAAAGTGTGCCAGGAAAACATCCCCCACACCATTACACCACCACCACCAGCCTGCACAGTGGTAACAAGGCATGATGGTTCCATGTTCTCATTCTGTTTACGCCAAATTCTGACTCTAACATCTGAATGTCTCAACAGAAATCGAGACTCATCAGACCAGGCAACATTTTTCCAGTCTTCAACTGTTCAATTTTGGTGAGCTCTTGCAAATTGTAGCCTCTTTTTCCTATTTGTAGTGGAGATGAGTGGTACCCGGTGGAGTCTTCTGCTGTTGTAGCCCATCCGCCTCAAGGTTGTGCGTGTTGTGGCTTCACAAATGCTTTGCTGCATACCTCGGTTGTAACGAGTGGTTATTTCAGTCACTGTTGCCCTTCTATCAGCTCGAACCAGTCTGGCCATTCTTCTCTGACCTCTGGCATCAACAAGGCATTTCCGCCCACAGAACTGCCGCTCACTGGATGTTTTTTCTTTTTCGGACCATTCTCTGTAAACCCTAGAGATGGTTGTGCGTGAAAATCCCAGTAGATTAGCAGTTTCTGAAATACTCAGACCAGCCCTTCTGGCACCAACAATCATGCCACGCTCAAAGTCACTCAAATCAACTTTCTTCCCCATACTGATGCTCGGTTTGAACTGCAGGAGATTGTCTTGACCATGTCTACATGCCTAAATGCACTGAGTTGCCGCCATGTGATTGGCTGCTTAGAAATTAAGTGTTAACGAGCAGTTGGACAGGTGTACCTAATAAAGTGGCCGGTGAGTGTATATATATATATTAGGGCTGTCAAATGATTAATCGTGATTATTCACATCCAAAATAAAGTTTTTTTTACATAATATATGTGGGTGCACTGTGTATAATTATTTTATATATATATATATATAAATACACACACATGCTTGTATATATTTAAGAAATATTTTCATGTATATACTGTATATAGATTTATATATAATTTATATTATATATAAATATAAATATTTTATATATACATTTTTTTTTTCTTAAATATACATGCATGTGTGTGTATTTATATATATATATATATATACAAAATAATTATACACAGTGCACCCACATATATTATGTAAAAAAAACGTTTATTTTTGATGTGATTAATCGTGATTAATCATTTGACAGCCCTAATAGATATATATATATATATATATATATATATATATAATTTTTTTGCAACATTATAAATTTCTTCACTGCCAGTTTATTGTGTCCTTGCTAAATAAAAGTAATTTATATTTTTAAAAATTGTACTTGACCCTAAACTTACAGGGTCAACAGTAGTGTACGTATGGCAGATTTGCAGTCTATATTACAGTATTTAATTATTTTCCTCATATAAAGATATAAAATTTACCATGAAATGCTAAACTGTTTGCAATATTTACTGAAAATCTCTCTCTTGTCCTCTTTTTCTGTTTTGTCACTTGCACTTTTCTTCCTAAAGTGCGCAAATTGGCTCCTAATGAGTTTCCGCACAAGCTGTATGTTCAGAACTACACGTCAGCTGTCCCTGGGACGTGTCTCACGGTGCGCAAGTGGCTCTTCAGCACACAGGAAGAGGAACTGCTGCGGGACAACCCACTGGCCCTGCACTACTGCTTCCATCAGGTCAGTCCGGGTTATTGTCAATTCTCTTATCGCAGATTAAGTCATTTATAGTGTCTCCAGATACTATAACATGGTCATTATGTCATCAATAAATATAAACACGTCGCACATTATGGTAAATGCAGACCATAAACCGCGCAAATGGACTTTGAACAGCTAGCAAGGTGCCAGGTTAATGCATCATCTAATACCACACATGCTTGCTTTGTTTTACTTTACATTTTATTCGACGTATTTGTATAGACCTTATGCGGCAGAGAAACAAGCATGCAGCCATCTGTAGAATTGTGTTTAAACTTCCCTTTTTGCATTCGCTCCGTCTATGGCATCGGTGTCGAAGAGTGGCTAGTGAAGTGGATTTACTTATTGTGGAGTTAATGAAAGTTATCATGAGCATTGTAATGTTTGACAAATGTCAGCTGACCGGGAAGATTTTAAAACGAGCGGTTCATTCATAAATCCGTAAGATCTTACCTTCGTGCTGTGGAAATACAAACCAGAAGACATAGATGACAGTGCTGAAAAGGGGCGGGGCTACATAAACTCTATAGCTGAAGTCATTAATGACTTGCTTTCAAACGCTTCTTCAGCTCATATACTCATATCAGAGCTGTTCATTTCTTACATTCTGTGTTTTGGTCTCTTTTCTTCAGGCACAGGATGATGTGAAGAAGGGATTCATTAAAGCAGAGGATAAAGCGTACCAGCTCCAGAAACTAGCAGAACAGAGAAAGATGACAACGGTCTCTCATACTTTATCCGTCATAGAATGCCAAACAGACTTTTAAATAGAATGCTTCATTTAAATGCTATTTATCTTTTCATTGAAACCCTTTCAATAACACGTCCAGGTCACTTTTCACCTTAAAAATCTAATTAAAAGAAATTATTGTAATAATAATAAAATCAAGCATATTTTGGGGGGCATTTAAAAAAAATGTATTGCACTGTAACATTTAGTTTTCAATACATTTCCATTACATTACAAATTCTTATAACTGTAAGGCAAAAAAAATTATTAGAGTAATGCAAAAATGTATACATGGCTCAAAGTGCTGTTATAGTATTATTTATATACTATTACAGTTTTCTATATTTTTATATCCTTCAGTCTAATTTCTAGTAATTCGTTTTTTTCCCCTATTATTCAGTCTTATGCTCACCAAGGCTGTATTTATTTAATCAAAAATACACTAAAACAGTAATATATTGAAATATTGTTACAATAAAAAAAAATCATTAGAGTAATGCAAAAAATGTATATATGGCTCAAAGTGCTGTTATAGTATTATTTATATACTATTACAGTTTTCTATATTTTTATATCCTTCAGTCTAATTTCTAGTAATTCGTTTTTTTCCCCTATTATTTTGGTTTAAAATATTTACTAATAATGATTTAGTCATTTTAGTTTTTTTTTTTTTCCAAGGCAACATTTTTAATTTTCATTTAAAGTTTTCTATGTAATATTTATATTTTATTTCAGCTTTGTTTCAATTAATGAAAAGTTTTTTTTTTTATAACATTGGGTTCCAAACAAAAATGTTAATTGGTCTAAGATAGTCTTCATTGTATGTTTTTTTTTTTTTTTTTTTTGGGGGGTGAAATGTAACCTGGACACAGCAAAATCTATTAATAATATGTAAAGGCATTTTGTTTGAACACAAAATAAACATTTGTTTTCCTTCTTTTCTGTGATCTTTCTCTCGCAGTATCTGAGTCTTTTGCGCTCATGTGAGGGATATAACGAGTTGACTTTCCCTCACTGTGCATGTGACTCACGGAGGAAAGGTCATGTGATCACGGCCATCAGCATGAAGCATTTCAAACTACACGCCTGCACAGAGGACGGCACTCTTGAGGTGGGCGAAAGATGCTCACAATGTACAGACATAGAGGCGTCGAATTGGCCGTATGAGAGCACGTTTGATTTGTTCGCCCATAGTAACATTTATCTTTGACTCACAGAATCAGGTGATTGTGTTCGAATGGTCAGAGATGCAAAGATGGGACACAGATGAGGAGGGAATGGCCTTCTGCTTTGAGTATGTGCGGGGAGAAAAGAAACCTCGTTGGGTCAAAATATTCACTCCTTATGTAAGTCACCCCAAAATGAAAATGATTGCTTCATTATTTACCTGCTGAATTGTGTTTCTCAGAACATTTTGAACAGAAATAAGCCCTGGTTGAGTGTGTTTGTGTTCCCTTCTCCAGTTTAACTACATGCACGAGTGCTTTGAGAGGATTTTCTGTGAGCTCAAATGGAGGAAAGAGGTATTAATAACTTGCACACATTTCTGTTTTAACTTCTTTGCCTTTTTTGTCATTTGTTAATGAGTTTCTCTCTGATATGTTAAAGGTTGAAGAGGAGGCCTCAGACAAAGGCAATAAGAACTGTAGTAATAATGGTAAGAGAACCTTTTGCCCTCGTTTTATCACACACACAAGTTAATGGGATTTTTTTTCAAGCGTACTCATGTGATGATCATACTCGCACAGAAACCTGAAATACAGGTTCATACTTGCCACACTCACATTTTAGCATGAGTACAAAGTCACATGTCATGCGTGTGATGCTCATTTCAGCCAACAGTGCGTGAAATGAACCCTGCACCTTCTCGGATGATCAAGGAATGGAAATGTATTCCTTTATTATGTAAAACAAAATGCAGGAAACATTGATTCCAATGCACTGTAGGCTAGCATAGATTGGAAATACTCCAGCAAATGTGCTTTTCATTATTGAGCACTGTTTTATTCAGTGAGCAAATAATATATTTGCAAAGTAAATATTTGAAATAATAACTTTTTTTGTATTTTTCTGTACTGAATACATTTCATCTGAACTGTAGTGGTATGAACTGAGATTAATTTAATAAATAATTTATTATTTAATATTCATTGATAAAAAATTATAATGTAAAAATTAATTTTATAATTTTAAAATTTAGGCTATAATTAATTTAAATGATAATGTATAATATATAATAAATATACGTGTGTTTGTGTGTGCATGTTAAAATACTTTAAAATTGAACAAAAATAATGCACCTTTTATATATATATATATATATATATTTTTTTTTTTTTAGTGCTGTCAAATCAATTATTTGCGATTAATCGCATCTAACATAAACGCTTACGTGTGTGTGTATATATTCTGTACATACACATAAATTATTTCACAAACTTTTATGTTAGATGTGATTAATCACGATTAATCGATTTGACAGCAATTGATTTTTTTCCCTGCTGGTTGACACAAAAATAGTCTTTAATTTTATACTGAACTTTACTGAGATCAGGCGAGTAGAATTCATTGTCGTGAGCCCAAGTTCCCCCATTCTAGGCCATTGAAAATGACTGGTGTGTACTCTAATGGGAATGTAATTCTGCTAACACTAAATGTGATTTTAAATTTAGTGAACCTGTAAAACAGAAGGCAGAATTTATAAATCCATTGGCATAGGGGATTTAAGAATAAAATAAAAAAAGCTTTACAAACCCTTTTAAATGTTTAGTAAAGGGAATGAAACTTCTGTATTGTAGATTACATCTCGCCGCTGGAGCAACAGAAGGGATGGCGCCACCTAGGGGGCGAGATTGCCACTTCCTAAAACCCCTCTCTAGACCCCTGTGGAACAGCATAAATTGCGCTGGATCATCACACGTGAGCAGACCACCATAATGACCATGTTACCACGGCAACATCCCAGCGACACCATAACAACCACGTTTCCACGGAGACAAAAGTGTGCCTTTCAGACGCAGAGCTTTCCATATGGCAACCACAGCAACGCAAAATGCCATTATCATGGCGAAGTAGAGGCTGCAGGGATGTTTCACCCCAGATCGAGAGCACCAATGGGTTCTGCTGTCATTTCATCAATAGATACTTTGAACTTGCTTAAGTACATGTAAAATACCACATAGGACGAGATCGAAAGATCTTCCACGTCATTGGTTTAGGAGACAAGCTATTCTTTAAGTCTACTGGCTGGATTTTGGAGAGCATTAGCTAAGGTAGAGCTGAATCGGCACTGTTATCAGGGCAGCGTAGTAACGAATGACCACTTTGTGATTTGGAATGGCACCCGCTATCACAATTGTTTGACTAAACTATATAAATGGGAGGGGGACGTCATGCCTTAACAAAACAAAATAATAATTTGTGTAGCAAGGTCACCATACAAACGATTAGTGTGGGATCTCTCTAAAATAATATTGTGATGGCATTATTGCTTGATTTTCCCAGTATTGCTGACTAAAATGAGCTCTTATTAATTTTATTTCAATTAGATGAGGAGTAACAAGTCTGTAGGAGCAGTGACATGGGAAGTGTGTGTGTGTGTGATTGTGTAATTAAGGACAGGATTGTTTATAAACTGACATTATAGGGATAGTTTAACCAAAAATGAACATTCTGTCACCATTTACTCACCCTTAAGTTGTTCCAAACCTGTATTAATTTCTTTCTTCTGCTGAACACAAAAGAAGATATTTTGAAGAATATGGGTAACCTAACAGTTGATGGACCCCATTGACTTCCATAGTACAATGAAAGTTAATGGGGTCCATAAACTATTTGGTTACTGACATTCTTCAAAATATCTTTTTTTTGTGTGTGTGTGTGTGTGTGTGTGTGTGTGTGTGTGTGTGTGTGTGTGTGTGTGTGTGTGTGTGTGTGTGTGTGTGTGTGTGTGTGTGTGTGTGTGTGTGTTCAGCAGAAAAAAGAAATTCATACAGGTTTGGAACAACTTGAGGGTGAGTAAAAGACGAAAAGACCGAATGTTCATTTCGGAGTGAACTATCCCTTTAAGGTTAAGTGTAGTTCGCACACGTGACCTGTAGGGGGCCTCAGCATCAAACACAGAAGCAGCTGCGCTCAAGATACAGTTTATTTCTGTTCAGTTTTATGTGTTGGCCTCTGAGGGAACATCATCGAGCGAGTCCTCGTCTGAGTTTGTCTTTGTGTTATTTATTGTTCGAGACTGCAGAGGCTTTCCTCACAGAGAGACAACAGCACCACGTCGGACCTGCTGACGAGATCTGAACGGGGAAAACAAGAGACCGACTGAGAATACTGTGATCTCAGTCCTCTCATATGTTTTCTAGAATAAGAACTTAGAAAGCAAAAGGCAACTAGTCTCAAACTCATGTGCAAATTCCCCACAGTGTGCTGGGATAACAGCCAGGTTTTTTTGTGTTTTTTTTTTTTTGTAGTGGTCTACATTAGCTATTTTTCTCTTGTTGTAACTCTCTTCTTTTAATGCATAGTAGAGAACTAGAGCTTTAAAAATGGTATAGCAAAAAAGATATACCATAAAGGACCTTGGTTGCCCCCCTCATCACAGGACAAGGCACAGCTTAACATTTTCTTAACAGACATGCATGTTTAATGCAAGTCAGAAGCTTTCACCATTCCATTCCAGCACAATACTGTGATAAATGAGCTTATCCTCATCCAAATGCTTAAGCCACCTTGGCTACGATACCTTGATCAATAAGTGAGTTTGTATAGTGTGTGTGTGTGTGTGTGCTACATCAGATTGCTCTCTGGTTAGAGTAAAGGCTCCTATTACAGCAGCACGGTAGCATCTGTGGTCTAAGCGTATTTACAAAAACTTGATTTGTCTTCAGTCTTGATTATTTCCATATTTGATTAGTTCAGACAGTTTATCAATGTGAATGAAAAAAAAAAAAGAAAAGTTCGGCTTGTGTGTTTTACAGTCGTGTAACTTTGTCCTTTCGTCAGGAGTGCAGGTGCGACACTTTTTGTATTGTCTGGAAAATGTCAAAAGTGTTCCACCTCGTAATGTTCACCAGCGCTATAATATTAATTGTTTGGTCAGTGTTTCTTATTTTGTGTCAATGTGCCGGGAGGGAAGAATACGAATGTACCAGAATGTATTTATAACATGGATGATTATTTGTTTGTTTTTTGTCATTAACTTGAACTTCAACCATTAAATATCATCATAACGCTTCAGTTTAAAACGTAAGACACTAACATACTCTTATCCTTCCACTGAGTGTTTTCTTAACTTTTGGCCCACCTTGAAAGTATTAATAATGTTTTGAGTGTTTTCCCCAAAATTGGTATGTTGGGATGAATACTGTCAAGTTTAACGGCTATTTGTTTGTGTTCTGTGCTTCATCTGTAAATCTTACTGCTTATGTGTAGTACTGACAGAGTCTTTGTAGCTTTTCTGACTGAAAGGGGTAATTTATTTTTCTGCTGAACCGAGGGGATTGAAACAAGGCCTGTGCTGTGGTGGGTTCAGGAACGGGCTTTGTATGACAAAAGATATAATGCGTACGTGAAGGAGATAAACAGGCGTGCATTATTTAATGTAGCCTAGATAATGGCATAAATTAACAATAACCGGATACAATAGTTTTATATCTGAAATGTGTGAAGGTTAAACTAACCAGAGTTATAAAAAAAAATAAACTTTGAGAAACATCATCTAGGTTGAAACATTGTAACATACTATTTTAAATAAAATGACCTATTGGGGAAAAAAAATATTATTTATTGTTTGATTTCTCTTAAATGTGCAGGCCTTCTTTGCAATTTGACTGATATCACTTGGCAGGTAAACGTGAATGTCTCATGTGACATTCCTAATGCATCCTAAGTAATCAATTGCATTACTGCATTAAAGGTACACTATGTAGGCTAATTTTTTGTTGTTGTTTAAAAATCATTTCAAAATGAGTCGATACATCATGAATCCTTCTTCCAAACGTGTTTTTGTCTAACACTGAATTCACAATGGTAAGCCTGTTAATAGACGGGTTTCTGGTATACAAACAATACTGGATGCGCGCGCATTCAGGGGGCAAAACCGCTAACAGGTGTTATGACGAGTTCTGCATGCACCTCACGGTAGATAACAGTGAGTCAATGCTGAGAAATGGTGGATGCAAATATCTGCAGGTAGCCGACAATATTTGTTCTGCCGAATTATTTATCACCATTAATGATCCCACAAAGAATAGTAGGCCTATATCGTTTTTAAACAGTAGCCTAGGTGAATGCAATTCTTGGCATGTAACGTTATGCAGAACTCGGCAATTAACGTAGATTTTGCATTGTTTGTAAATTCTTGTTGACTCAATAATAAACTGCCATTTCAGAGTTGGATCTGTTTGTCGTGAGGAAATTGCTAGCATCAATTACAGCGTGGACTCGGCTGATAACTCTCAGTAATGGTGAGACATTACCAGATCCCTACACTATTTCAGACCACGAATGGATCACATGTTCAAGTGGCCAGCAATCATGTGGCCCGATAGGGCCTATACACTTATTTAAATGGACTGTTTTCTATTTTAATATATTTTTAAAATGTTATTATTCCTGTCTGTGATCAAAGCGGAATTTTCAGCATCATTACTCCAGTCTTCAGTGTCACACCACACGATCCTTCAGAAATCATTAATATGGTAATTTGATAAAAACATTCATTATTATTATCAATGTTGAAAACAGTCGACACGATCGTGTAAAAAAAAATCAGGATTCTTTGATGAATAGTTCAAAAGAACTGGATTTATTTGAAATAGAATCTTTTGTAACATTATAAATGCCTAGTTACTGTAACTTTTGATCAATTTAATTCATCTTTGATGAAAAAAAGTATTGACTTCTTACATTTTAAATCCATATTTTTGGCGGTTAGTGCAGTTTACAGCACAACAGCTCCGTGTCATCTCTGTTTGATATGCCATGAAGAGTGCTGCTTTCTGCCTCCTAGTTGCGCGCGCATATCTGTGATGACATTGCACAGAAACCAGTCTATAAGTGTTCCCTTTCAAGGCGGTCACTTCGACATTACGTCATACTGACGTATATGGGAACTCCTCCCTTCCCATTTTCACTGAAATCTTATAGGTTAACGCCAGCTGGAGACAGCTGGCCAATTGACGCAAAACATGCAAATGCTGACCGGTCCGCGGGCAGTATAAATAGCATGGGCGCGACAATTACGTCAGAATCTCTTTCTTCACGGTACAAGTCTTATCTGAAGTCATCGTGGAAGTTGCAATAGAGGTTACTCACCATGTTTCCTCCCCGCATCCGATGGCTGCAACATGCCAGATATGTGCGGTATTGACTCGCTCTACCCAAACAAGGATCTACCGAGGCCGCACTCACGGACGACAGGCATACGTGCTGGTCTACCAGTGCGCGCCCTCATAAACCCGGGCATCAGCAGGGATGAGGCCCACTGCCGCCAGCGGCGGCTGGTGGGCCCTCTCACGCCCAAAGAAGAGTTGACAGTCATTCTCCCCTGTGGCCCAGTGGCGGAACCCGAAGCCTTCGCGCGAGAGACCCGTGTTCGATCCCGGCTCTCGCAGCAGATACATTTTAACCTGCCCGTCGCCTCTCCGGTCCTTTTCGCGGGCTCGCTAGAAGGACTCAACGCGATAGGCTTCGTCGGAAAGGATACTTTTATTATTTTACTTAGCCCGGTATCTAACAGCCAGGCTACTTCAAGAAAGTCTCCGTCTTCACGACGTCCTATGGTAAGTCATGCGAAGACGCATCCAGAGAGACGAGGCAAGGCCATGGCTCTGTGTCTAAAGGCGCGAAAGTGGTTGTTTCCCCCTGTGGCTCTTTGGTAAAACCCAAAGCCGTCGCACTGGGACCCGTGTTCGATCCCAGCTCTCACAGCAGATAAGATTTAGTCTCGCCGCGGCCAGACATTAAACCGAAACTTTTGATCTCTATACGTCCAGCCTTCCTCGATGTCTCTCTTCGTCGGCACCTCGTCCCGCCTAATTCGGCTACAGCCGCCAAAACGGTTCGAACCCGAAACGAACCGGATCTTCACCATTGGCAGAGGGCGGGACCGGGAATGTGGCGACACAGGCCACGGAGAGCGCCGCGTCAGGACGCCCCGCTCTGGTAATGGAGGTGCACAGCTTACAGCTTATGTCGTCAGGCTGCCCTGTATCCTTCAGTGCAACTGGCCATTCTGATTTAACCACGTATCCACAGTTGTTGTCGCTACACCACTGACGCTGTGTTTATGTTCAGACTACACACTGATATGTGCTATGATTTGTGCCGTCATATATTGCCCTGTTTCTTTCAGTGCGAATGGCTATTCTGATTACCACGTATTCACAGTTGTTGTCGCTATGCCACTGACGCTGTGTTTATGTACACACTGCACACTGATATGTGCTATGATTTAACTGTTATATCCTTATATATTGCCCTGTATCCCTCAGTGCAACTGGCTATTCTATTAACAACGTATTCACAGTTGTTGTCGCTATGCCACTGACGCTGTGTTTATGTACACACTGCACACTGATATGTGCTATGATTTAACTGTTATATCCTTATATATTGCCCTGTATCCCTCAGTGCAACTGGCCATTCTGATTTAACCACGTAATCACAGTTGTTGTCGCTACGCCACTGACGCTGTGTTTATGTACACACTGCACACTGATTTGTGCTATGATTTAACTGTTATGCCCTTATATATTGCCCTGTATCCCAAAGTGCAACTGGCCATTCTGATTTAACCACGTATTCACAGTTGTTGTTGCTACGCCACTGACGCTGTGTTTGTTCACACTGCACACTGATATGTGCTAAGATTTGCGCCGTTACATGCTGCCCTGTTTCTTCAGTGCAAATGGCTATTCTGATTACCACGTATTCACAGTTGTTGTGCGATGAAATGACGCTGTGTTTACGTGCACTCTACACACTGATATGTGTTCATGATTCATGCCGCTATAAATTGCCCTGTATCCTTCAGTGCAACTGGCTATTCTGATTCAGTTGTGCGATGCCACTGACGCTGTGTTTATGTACACTGATATGTGTGTGTTATGCTTATGCCACGATATTGCCCTGTACCCTTCAGTGCAACTGGCTATTCTGATTACTAAGTATTCACAGTTGTTGCGTTGCAACGGACGCTGTGTTACGTACACACTACGCACTGTTATGTGTATGATTTATGCCATTATATATTGCCCTGTTCCTGATCCTTCAGTGCAAATGGCTATTCCGATTACTACGTATTCACAGTCTTGCGATGGAACTGACGCTGTGTTACGTACACACTGTACACTGCGTTATGAATTTTGCTGTTGTTGCCCTGTATCCTTCAGTGCAAATGGCTATTCTGATTACTACGTATTCACAGTTGTTGTGCGATGCAACTGACGCTGTGTTACGTACACACTACACAGCGTTATGTGTTGGGATTTATGCCATTATATATTGCCCTGTAATATTCAGTGCAAATGGCTATTCTGATTACTATGCAGTACGTATTCACAGTTGTTGTGCGATGCAACTGACGCTGTGTTTATGTACACACTACACACTGTGTGTTATGAATTTTGCCTTTGTATTTTGCCCTGTATCCTTCAGTGCAAATAACTATTCTGATTACTACGTATTCACAGTGTGGTGCGATGCAACTGACACTGTGTTACGTACATACAACTCACTGTTATGTGTAATGATTTATGCCATTATATATTGCCCTGTGTCCTTCAGTGCAAATGGCTATTCTGATTACTACGCAGTGCATATTCACAGTTGTCGTGTGATGCAACTGACGCTGTGTCTATGTACACTCTACACACTGTATGTGTTATGATTTATGCCGTTGTACATTGCCCTGTATCCTTCAGTGCAAATGGCTATTCTGATTACGTACACAGTTGTTGTGCGGTGCAACTGACGCTGTGTACACGCTACGCACTGATGTGCTATGTTTACGCTGCTAAATATTGCCCTGTTTCATCAGTGCAACCGGCTATTCTGACTTACTATGTATTCACAGTCGATGTCGCGATGCCTCTGACGCTGTGTTTTTGTACACACTAATGTGACTATGCTGTCGCGTTGCCCTGTATCCTTCAGTGCACCTAGCTATCCTATCTAACTGTGCAGTCACAGTTTGTCGCTACGGCGACTTGCGCTGCATCTGTGTCCACACTGAAGCGTTATGCAGTTATGTTGCTAACGTAACTGACCATTATGTGAACTGTGCATATTCATGCAGTCTCGGTCGCTTCGTCGACTTGCACCGCATTATACACTCAGATGTTTGATATGTGCACACTGATGGGTAATGCTGTTATGTTGCCCTCTATCCTTCAGTGCAACATCCAGCTATCCTATCTAACTGCATATTCAGTTCTGTCGCTATGGCGACTACACGGCACGTACAAGGACGTGTTTTTGCTATTTTGTTGCCCTGTTTCCTTCAGTGCAAAACTAGCTATCCTAATCTAACCGTGCATATTCACAGTTCTGGATGTATGTACGTAAACGGATGTGTTATGCTGTAATGCTGCCCTGTTTCCTTCAGTGCTGCTAGCCATCCTAATCTAACTATGCATCTTAGTTTCTGTCTCTACACAGTTTCTGTTGCTACAGCGACTTACGCTGCGTTATGTACATGCAAGGATGCGCTATTCCTTACTCACTTGTGTTATGCTGCCATGTTGCCCTGTATTTCAGTGCAACTAGCTATCCCAGTCAAACTGTGCATATTCACAGTCTCCGTCGATACGGCGACATGCGCTGCATTTATTTACAAATGGATGTGTTCATGCAGCGGTGTTGCCCCGTATCCTTCAGCCTAATACGGAGCTAAGTTGGCGCTACAGCGACCTATGCTGTACGTGCATGTGCTACGCTGTTATATTGCCCCGTTCCTATCAGGGCAACTGGTTATTCTGTGCAAACTCATATATTCACAGTTGTAGCTACAGTTATGACTGTGTTTGCTTACTGAGGTGCTATGCTATTATGGGGCTATTTTCTAACTGCGTATATTCACAGTTGTCGTCGCTACGGCCACTGGCACTGTGTTTATGTACATTCAGTTATGTGTTGATTTGCACTTCTGTACATTGGCTATAGGACATCGGCTATGTTCTACAAGGTGGCACCCCAGCCCCAAGCTGTGGAACCTTCTTGTGTGTCCGCTGCTGGGTCCTTAGTTGAGCAAGACACTTCACACTGACAAGTGCTGAGACGGAGCTCTCCCTGAGATGGCCTTACCACCGGCTCTCGCCCCAGCGAAGCACTTGGAGACTTACGCTCATTCTAGTGAATGTTGTCGCATTGTCTCGGACCTGATGACTGCAGCGTCACTCTCAGTCCGATACCAAGCTACGTTCCGAAGTCGCTTACACCGTTCAGAGCACAGGTTGATCCCTGCCCGCCTTATCTGCTGAGTTTCAGCCTCGCATGATGCCCATGCTCAGAGTGATGTTGGCCCTGTAAGGGATTTGTGGATGTACGTGGATCACTAGGCAGCAGTCTACCAGCTGTTTGTGTGCTTGGTGGATGGTACTAGGGACGTGCTGTTTTATACAGAGACTTCTCTCTGAATTCGATGCTTTAAATGGTTGCTTAATGCCTACGGGATTTAGGTATGCTGGCTGTCTTCTCAGAACACATTCGCCAGGGTTCCAAGTTTGATGCACCACCTTAGCGTCGTGGGTTCGGTGAGTTTTATCAATGTACTCATGAAACTGTTACCACCAGCTGTGCAGTAGTCTGTATTGCAGAGTTACCATTGCTGCTAACTCTGTGTTATGACTATAAGGTTACATAGCTGTTTCCACATTACGCAGTAGTTCCAACGTACTGTTAACTCTGTGTGTGGCTTAAGGTTATGCAGCTGTCACCGCTATGCCGTCGACACTGTGTTAGCTCTTGTGCTCGAGTGCTTATGGTATTCTGCTGCCCTGTCCAGTGCAGCCTTCGCCTCATTGCAGTGGATGCGCAACCTGGTAAGCCGGAGCAGACGTTGGTCTAGTTTCGCCTATCAGTTTTGAGTGCTCCTAGCGGCGCTGCTGGCTTAGAACTGTTGTTCCTGTGGGAGTGTAGCTTGACCCCGTTCAGGGCTTATCTTCACTGCGCTCACGGCGGGATTCTATACAGTTCCCATATACGTCAGTATGACGTAATGTCGAAGTGACCGCCTTGAAAGGGAACGTCTCCGGTTACTATCTTAACCTCGGTTCCCTGAGAGGCGGGAACGAGACATTACGTCAACCGCCGTGCTCGCCGTTTGATCAGCTGTGCTAGCGTTCAGTCTTGATTCTGACGTAATTGTCGCGCCCATGCTATTTATACTGCCCGCGGACCGGTCAGCATTTGCATGTTTTGCGTCAATTGGCCAGCTGTCTCCAGCTGGCGTTAACCTATAAGATTTCAGTGAAAATGGAGAAGGGAGGAGTTCCCATATACGTCAGTATGACGTAATGTCTCGTTCCCGCCTCTCAGGGAACCGAGGTTACGATAGTAACCGGAGACGTTTTATTTTAGACCTGTCGGGATGGTTTTCGCGGGAAGTGCGTCTCCTGCAGCTCGTGCGTGTTTCATCATGTCTGTAAATAGGGAACAGTTGCTCCGGGAACTTTGAAACGTGGTGTGGGAGTGGCATTGATTCATGGTCACATCGAGCAAGAAAGGTTGACATGGAGCCGCTAAATCTCAAACCTCCGGGAAATCACCTGTTCTAAAAATATAAAAATAAAAACACCGGCAAACAGAGGAGAGTCTGCTGGCAAAAAGAGAATGCGACAGTGCTCGTAAAAAAAATCAACATTGGCTTGGCTTTTCGGAGATGGCGAGGGCTGATGGATTTGAAATGTTGTAAAAGCGACACGGAGATGGCGTTTTTATTAGCTTACTCAACAGGTCAGTAGCTAGGCCTAAGTAATTTTATTGAACGCTGTGCTGGAATTTATTTTCAAGGATGTAATGTGTCTATTAATATGTATTAGTAAGGTATTCGGCTAGTCAGCTTGAGATTCTTTCCATAAACTGGTTTATAGAGGGGTTGCCATTGAACTGAATGGACTCGCAAATTTGGCTGATTATTGCTGCTGAAAAATGGTCGAGTTTTGGTCTGTACCAATCGGTCACATCGGGAAAAAACATGTCGAGTGCTATAGACTGTCAAAAGTTAAAGAGAAGAGTGCAAAAAACTGATGAAAGAAGGCGTTTGTGGTTGAGAGAGGTACAGCATCAGACACATGTAGCTGCTAAATGATGAAGCGTTGACTATGGCTAAAATGTCGACCTAGTTAACTATGGCTACATTCACACTGTCAGTCCAAATCCGATTATCTTTGTATCAAATTGGAATCTGATCTAAAATGATGTCCACACTGTGTATTGCAACTGTTCAGATCCGACGTGTGAGTCCATGCATGTTATTTGGTAATATGGCAATGACTTTGCGTTGATAAGGGGGTTGCATTTGCAATATAATGTTAGATGTTGTCTTTTTTAAATGTTACAAATGGAAATGTGTAGCCGCCGCGCTGGACTACTGCGGCAGAACTGTAGGAGGCTGCATGTACGGCTTTTTTCCCACGCTCGTCTGCGCCGGTTTCAGAAATAATACTTTTCTGCTCGTCCGGCACTTTGCAACAACACAGCATTATTTCGACAGTGACTTTCAGCATGTATCCTATAAATGACGTTTGCATTTTAAGACATACCACGCGAAATCCGATCGTTCAGACTGAGGCTGATGTCCTGATATGTGATTTGAATAGGATTTCAAACCACATATGGATGTAACTTGAAACGGATTTCATGTGCTTTTTTGGACTGACAATCTGAACATATCCTATGTCGGTATTATAATAAATAGATGGAAGAATTGCAGTAATGTTACGTGCTAGAGAACCTAACTGGTTCGGATCTTTACCACATATTAACTTTAGTTTGTCAAAATGTTGCGCTCTCTCCTGCTTCCCAAGTCCTTCTCTATATGATTTCGCACCTACCACGTGTTTTTTCCGTGGTTTATTAGTGTAACAATGTGTTTAGTAGTACATAAACAGTGCAATCCATGCTGTTGTTTACATCCGAGTGCCTCCATAATGGCCGCGCATCCGGGTCACCGCCCAGAACGTGACGTTGGTGAAACCCCTCTATATCACTTAAGTCTAGTACATCCGCACAGTCCGCAGAGCCGAACCACGACCAAAACAATGTTCTTCCGCGAAAGGTATGCAGCTTCGTTTTTTAACCTCTAGAGGGCCAAAAGTTACTCCTTGCCAACCTTGCTGAGCTGATATAGTTGCCACTTTTTTTTGGCACTGACAACTTTGATATAATGACTTTATAATTACTGACAGAAATGCCATTCATTTTCAATGATCATTACAGAAGTAGGTAACTAATTATAAATGTGATCATGTAAAATCATTAGGCGTATACATAACAAAGTATTTGTATTGCTGGATTTCTGTATTGGATTTTTGTAATTACTCATTTTTAAAAAGTTGTAGGCTTTGTGAACGATCTGGCCATGATTTTGTTAGCAATCAGAAAACTCCAAAACACCTTGGGGACAATTATTTGCCCCCTTTTATTAAATACTTTTTGTAACCTCCCTTTTCTAAGATAACAGCTCTGAGTCTTCTCCTATAAGGCCTGATGAGTTTGATCAGAGACCATTTCTCCATACAGAATATCCCCAGATCCTTCAAATTCCCAGATCCATGTTGGCGCTTCTTCTCTTCAGTTCAGCCAACTCATTTATTTAGGGTTCAGGGTTAGGTTACACTTTCTTTGCAAAAATCGATCACAGCTGTTACTTTTGCTTGCTGTTTACTATAGGGCTGGGTATTGACACAAATTTCACAATTCGATTCGATTTCGATTCGCAAGCTTGCAATTCGATTCGATTCCGATTCGATTCGATTTAATATTGATTATTTTGGATATCAGGTACAATACATGGCAAATTTTCTCAAGGAAAAAAAATCTCTTAACTAATGCTGTAAACTATGGGAGTCAGTTGTAGCCTACTAGGCTTCATTAGCCTACTATAATATTGAAGGTAAAAATTAACTGATTTGTAGCTATACAAACACTTAAATTACACTTTTATTTATTTTTATAATAATAAAGTTATATGAAATATAAACATTTAAATGGTGGCTGCAGGGCCGGATTATCCATAGACGGGATTGGGGGAGTGCCCTAGGGCACCAGCCAATAGGGGGGCACCAAATGATTAAGAGAATGACTAAACCTTTAAAATAGTTTTCATGTTTTGTATATACATATTATTTTGCTGGAAGAGATGCAGATATAAAATTAACAATTAATCATAACATTTATACAGAGAGAATATAAAATATGCATATAAAGAATTGCGATTGGGTCAGGTCACAGTGTAGCGTATTTCTTTGAAATTAAGAAAAGAGAGACATCGATCGGCATCAACAGTAGAAGCCACTAGCAGCGAAAAATGCCTCAACCGATACTCAAGCAGCTGCTAATGTTGTGAGCAAAGGCGGTAGCCTAACACAAAGTCTAGAAAAAGTTGTTGTGCTTAAGGTAAGGCTTATTTACCATTATTTCTGGGCAAATAGGCTAGGCCTACTGTATGTGACGCTGTTGTCGATTTGAAATTTGGAACGGTTTTCTCTTTTAGCTGGTTGCTTAGAGATGCTTATTACATGCATATTTTTTTTTTTCAATCGGACTGAATTCATTCCGATTGATGAATCTGAATGTAGTGTTTACATGAACGCTAAACATGTGATCGGGTTGATGTGCGCGTTTATACGCAAGCTTAAAATCGGAAGAGGTAACATTAGTAGGCTATACTGCTGAATACAGATTTTCCAGCTGTTTGTGCATAATACCCATCTCCTACATCGGTTCTTTATTTGTTTTAAACAGCAGGCTTAATATTTATCCATATCTGGTCATAATTTGGGGACAATGAGCACATGAACCGTTGTTGTACCGTGTTGGTTATATTTATCAGTAAAAATGCCCCTCCCTTCTCGCGTCCAAAACCAGTCGTCTCTGGGTGATAATCCGAAAAATGACTGGTTGGTCCTGCTCCACTTCACAGACGCTGAGTGAAAGGAGAATTTTAAAATGACGGGACACTTATTTATATGACACTTTATTCAACAGGAAGAACATTCCGAGCGTCATACCTCATTACGCTATTTCAACGTCATTGCACATGTACGCAGTCCTTTCAGTTTCGGTTTTTAATCCGATGAAGTGTTTACATGTTCTCTCGATCGGATTAGAAAAGAAAAAAAAACCCTTTCAATCCGATCGAAATTTGATTCTGATCGAGCTCAATCGGATCAATAATGGTTGAATAAAAGCTTTTCAGTTCCATTGAGCCGTCAATCCGATTACTAATTGATTTGGTTGCATTTAAATGTTTTGCTGCTGTGCGTCTCTGTGGTGCTGAATTTAGCTTATTCTTGGGCTTGCTTATTTGGTATATGATTTTTTTAGACATAAGGTTTTGCATGTAGTCCTCATACATGCCATTTATTATGGAAATAAAGATATTTAGACATGTTCATGTTGCACTAGCATGTGAGTTGAATGGGGTGGGGGTGGGGGGCACTTAAAATGTGGTCACCCTAGGGCACTACACTGTGTTAATCCGGGCCTGGGTGGCTGTCATAAAAACTTGCCAGATTTATTCAAACATGCATTAAATATCGAAGAACATTAAAAATTATAATGAATATGTAATATGGTGCATATATTTAGCAATGCTCCTCTCTAGAGTTTTTCTAGCTGACTAACGAGTTTATGGTCACATATGGTTTTTCTGAGGTAAATGGGACGTTACATGACATTGTTTACAAGTTGTTTTACTGACGTCTTTCCACGGTTGAAAGTCTGATTGAGTGATTCCATGTGACATGACATGATACGGATTTCGATAAGTTGTAGGCTACTCTATCTTTTAACACACTTTCAGACGTTCATTCATGTTTATTTCGCGCTGTAACTGGTATTATTAAGGCAGAAGAGGAGATCATGTGCGCTCCGCGCTGCTGCTTCTCTTGAGCTGAGCTGAGCCAGAGCGATCTCTCGCCACAGCGCCAAAACGGTAATGTTTTTGAATTTCGTAAGAAAATGGACGTAATTTGAAATTTGAGACTTTATTTCGTATCAATAGTAACAAAGCACGAAGATTATTGCGATTTATTGGATGGTGTGCGCGCTACAATGTTCCATTCATTCATCAAATGAAAACAGAATGACTAATCAATTCTTGAGATTTAAGAATCGATATCGGTTCGTAAAAATGAGAATCGATTAATATCGAGAAATCGATATTTTTTACCCAGCCCTATACTGTTTACTATTATCATCTCGACAAACTTGGAAGACTTAAAAACAGGAAAGGATTATCGTAAGGTATGTCAAATTGATTTGTTATTTAAAGGGATAGTGAAAATTATGTTATCACTCACCCCCATGTTGTTCCGAAAATGTGAATAAAAGCCTAGGTAAATGTGTTCAGTGTATAAAGTGATCGTGTCTCTTCATTAATTTTGGACTAAATCGCTCGCTTCATTTGGATTAGTTTTACGATCTCTGAACTTTTTGAAGCATCAAAGTGGTAGTTGCGTAGCTGTCAATGGAGGGACAGAAAGCTCTCAGATTTCATTAAAAATATCTTCATTTGTGTTCCGAAGATAAACAAAAGCCTTATGGGTTTGGAACGACATGAAGATGAGTAATAAATGATAGAATTTTCATTTTTGGCTGATACGCTTCATGATTTCCATTAAACGAGAGTAGATGTTAAAACTTCATGCTGATTTGTACTCGGCTTTCGCCAAGATAAGCAACACTAAGACGTAGCTTTACAGTAAACTATGCTTCTCCATCCATTGGGCCTGCCTTGTGCCATTTAGGAGGAGCTAAACTGAGCCCAAAACCCCCTCTTCCATGCTGTACCTGTCCCACAATATCCCCAATTTGAAGGTCAGTAATAAATGACAGAATTTTCATTTTTGGCTGATACGCTTCATACTGTACCCTGTCAAAGATGTTTGTTGAAGTCAGATGGCCTGAGAATATTAGAATGTTTCAAGACAACCTGATCACCTTAGATGATTGTTTAAAATAAATATGATGAAACAATAAAAGAAAGCAGAATTCCATAAAGAAATTATCCGGTATTCATAATAAGAATAAATCCTGTTCCTGTGATCCTGCTGTAGAATTGCCTCTGGAATTAAATACCAACTTGTACCCTATCTCTCATGCGCAACCACTTGGGAAATAATTTGCCTCAAGCCAGCTAAATACTTAAATGAATTCCATTTATTTACTAACACAAGGACTCCAGGGATTTCACATGAGAATTAGCCACATATAAAGCACACGCCTGCTGAATGACAATATGAACCGAGGCTTCAGCAGGCAGATTTGGTTTCAGTCATAGATTTCAGATTTAAGCTGATAAAGCGCAGAAGAAGAAGCTATGATTGGCGAAATTAACTGGATATTTAAGCCCGATCTAAACCTGATACGTCAGTCATGAAACAAGCCACCAAAAACAACTTTAAGATCTAAAAAATCATAAAACATAAAAAATCATCTGGTCCTTTGCTGGTCTTAAAATTAGTTAACTGCAACCTCGTGTGAAGAACAACACATGACATATTACACTGTCATTATTTATTTAACAAAAACTAGGACAAAATATAGAAGCCATGGGTGACAAACAAAGTCACCCTTACTTACTCTTCCATCAAGAGCAGTCAGGCACTGCTAATCAAATGTCTTTGATTAATTGATCATCAGTGTGATCACCTCTATAAAAGCATAAGTGTTGTCAGTTTTCTGGTGTGTTAACACAATGCCAAGGAGGAAAGACATCAGCAATGACCTTAGAGAAGCTATTGTTGCTGCCCATCAATCTGAGAAGGGTTTAACGACCATTTCCAAACAATTTGAAGTCCATTATTCTACAGTAAGGAAAATTATTCAAAAGTGGAAAATATTCAAGACAGTTGCAAATCTTCACAGGAGTGGACGTTTCAGCAAATTCACCCCAAGGTCAGAACGTGCAATGCTTAGAGAAATCGCAAAACACCCAAGAACTACAACTCAGACTCCACAGGCCTCAGTTAACATGTTAAATGTTAAAGTTCATGACAGTACAACAAACCACAAGACTTCTGGGAAAATGTCCTTTGGACAGACGAGACCAAAGTGGAGATGTTTGGCCATTTAATGCACAGTGCCAAGTTAGGTGAAAACTAAACACAGCATATCAGCACAAACACCTCATACCAACTGTCCATCACGCTGATGTAGGGTTGATGATTTTTGGCTTGTTTTGCAGCCACAGGACCAGGGCACCTTGCAGTCCTTGAGTCGACCATTAATTCCTCTGTATACCAAAGTATTCTAGAGTCAAATGTGAAGCCATCTGTCCGAAAGCTAAAGCTTGGCTGACATTGGGTCATGCAACAGGACAATGATCCTAAGAACACCAACAAATCTACACCAGAATGGCTGAAAAAGAAAAGAAGCAAGCTGTTGCAATGGCCCAGTCAAAGTCCAGACCTCAACCCGACAGAAATGTTGCAACAGGACCTTAAGAGAGCTGTGCATAAACAAATGCTCACAAACCTCAATGAACTGAAGCAACGTTGTAAAGAAGAGCGGGCCAGAACGATGCGAGAGACTGATACTGTCATACAGAAACCGATTACTTCAAGTTATTGCTGCTAAAAGCGGCTCTACAAGCAGTTGAATCATAGGGTGTCCTTAGTTTTTCACCCACGGCTTTTCCATTTTGGCTTTATTTTTGTTAAATAAATGATGACAGTGTAATATGTCATGTGTTGTTGTTCATCTTAGATTGTATTTCCCTCATTTTAAGACCTGCTAACAACCAGATTTTTTGTGATGTTCTGATGCGTAAAATCATAAAATTCTAAAGGGTGTGCTTCCTTTTTCACATGACGGTGAGTCTGGGTTAATTTATCATCATTGATATAGAATACACTGAAATGTATTAATCAGTCTGACTCCTACTGGATTTTAGAACAGAGACTGAATTAACATCTGATTCACTGACAGCTGCGAGTTATCATTGTGTTCAGTGATGTCTATATTGAAATGAAGAAAGACAATTTTATACATATAAAATTATATATATAATACAAATCTAACAAAAGTAATTGAAATAGCTCAACACAACAAATGTTTCAAGTGGTTTCCCCAAATTCAACTGAAATGCAATTGACGCAGTCTCAAAATTATTCAACCCCCTGAATAGAATCCTTCACAACAGCACAAATCTGCAAAACAGGTGTTGCCTCAAGCACACCTGATGCAACTAATCAAGGGCTTCATTAGTTGCACCAGGTGTGCTTGAGCTAGAACACATGAAATAACTGAACTGGCTAGTTATGGAAACTGCATGCGTTTAGTACATGCCTTACTGCCCAAGCTGAAACCTCAGTGCCTGTTGCCACCAAGTCTTGCTGCAGGTTTTTTGCAGTCACTCGAGAGATTTTCTGAACCTGCCTTCTCAGAAATCTGGTTGCAGCCAGGTAGTGTAACCACTGTTCCTTTAACTTTGAACTTGCTAACTATGCTTCCAACAGTGTCTTTAGGAACATTTAGTGCCTTCTCTATCTTTTTGTATCCTGTTCCTTGTTTGTGAAGGGCAATGATATCTTCTCTAAACTTTTTGGAAACATTTTTGACTGAAAATGAGCCATATTTCTAACATGCAGTCAAACTTGACACTCAACAAACCTCCAAGACATACACCATTACTAACCCAAAAGCACGCAAACCCAAGAATATTACAGAACTGGAGGCCATTGCTCATGAGGAATGGGTTAAGATTCCTCAGAAACGCTGCCAGAAGCTGGTGTCTGGTTATACATCTCGTTTGCAGCAGGTCATAACAGCAAAAGGGTCTTCTACTAAGTATTAAAGATTCTTGCCATGCTTGCCAAGGGGTTGAATAATTCTAAGACTGCAGAAGTCATTAAAAGGTGCATTTTCAGTTGAATTTGGGGGAACCACTTGAAACATTTGTTGTGTTGAGCTATTTCAATTACTTTTGCAACTTTCGATTATATAAATATAGTCAGTCACAGTGATACTAGTATGGGGTAAATAGCTGCATCTTCAGCATTACATGACTTTTTACACTGTAACCCATGGTCTGCACATAAACATAGGCGCTTAAAAGCTTTAGCACGCTCCGCCCTCTATTTACATACATAATTACATCATCATAAAAGCACTGTAAAGCTTAGAGGGATCGAGAATGTAATAAATTGCGATTCCAGGCTCAGAGGATGAAGCTGTCCATGGGGTTAGAGGGAATCAATACAGCTCTAAACTGCAACGATCTGCAGAGGTCAAACTGGATGAAGTGTCAGACCACTTTACCTCAGATCTCAGCTGTCTGAAGAGTGCTTGTGCGTCTTTGCCTGTAAGTGGTTGATGCTTGAAAGAGTAGAGTCCAAAGTAGGGCACTCTGTTTGAGAGACCACAGTGGTCTCAAAGGGCCACTTGTGGTCACTCCGGTGAAGGTGAGCCAAATCAGTGCTAACGAATGCTCCCATGAGAAAACAGTCATCAATCTGATCCAAGAAGCATTCTGACTGCATCTTTATTCTATTACTTTTGCCTGTTACAGTAGTGGTGTTTGCTTACGCTTATTAATAATTAAATGATAAACATACTTGCCCTTTCATTCATGATGATGATCATCATCATGAATGAAAGGGCAAGTATGTTTATCATATAATTATTAATAAGCGTAAGCAAACACCAAGGTTTTAAGTATTTTTAATAATAAATGTAACATAAAATACAAAAATACACTTAAAATTTAAACTACCAAATTTGTCATTAATGGGTTTTTTTCAGCATTCTAAACATGAAAACTCATCATTGTGGGATTTTATTCTATTAAATGAATAAAATATTTATTCTATATTCATTCTATCCTTTATTTATTATTTTATTTAGACAGATACAATACCAAAAATATAGTGTCACCTTGCTTTGCCCCAAAAATGCATGTACACACAATGCAAGAGTGGATGTGTCTGTATCATAACTGAAAGTAAATATTTTTCAAGTAATATTTTACACATTCAAAATGTGTCAATCATATATCATATTTGGCCATTAAAAAGCTTGAAACCCCCTGATTTACAGTACACTTAAATTCTGTCTTTCTACGTTTCTATCTTTATGCATTTATATCCCAAAACAGCCCATCCCTTTACCTCAATCACTCTCTCTCTCTCTCTCCCTCGTAATTATTATCGATCATGCCCATCTTACCCTGTTAATTAAAAGCCATTGATCGCCGGCTACACGCCAGCAATATCGTGGACGGCGTCACAGGAGCCATTCAGAGATCAGCCGATATATGTTTGTATGTCAGGGACGTTGAATGACAACTGGAAAAAAAGAAGAAACACGATGAACACTTTTATCTAGTCTAAATGTTTGTGCACCTTCAAATATTATCCTTTCATGGGACCAGAATCCTTGTTATCAGCTTGTTCTCTTGCCTAAATTAATCTGATTTTAAACTGACTTTATGCATTTAAGCATCATTAAGGAGTCTCAAGATGTAATTTCACACTTAGTTGCACCTTCATTGCCATTTACACATCTTATATTCATAAATCATATCGATCTTTACCGTTACATTCCTGTCTTTATCTTTTTCACACACTGAGAGACCAATCTATCAATCTTCTACCCACAGTTCCCTCATTCATGCTCAAATCCACACACAAGTTTCACCTTCACACAATCCTAGTTCCGTCCTTCTCCAGCATCATCTCTGCCATATCTCTGCAAAAACATGTGTGCCATGATCACCTTTATTTGCCACACACACACACCCACTCTTATTCCCCTATATCCTCTTTTTCTCCATCTGAGTGAGCACGGTAAATCTGGACAAGTCAATGTGCCAGCACAGCACATTCACGGAGAGAGGCGAGTGAATTACCCTGGCAGACGAGCCATGGCTGCCGCAGTAATGGTAGACACACGCAATCTTTATTCATTGATGCATTGACTGAGTGCCATAGTGCATGTTGGGATAGGAAATTGAGCTATATAGAATTTCTTAAATGCTGAACTCTGTGTTTGGATATTGTGGCTTGCATCATCATAATGTTGTCGAAATAGCAATCAAAGTGGACATTCACTTATCTAATCTGGCATTTTTGGCCCAACATTCTGAAAATGGTTAGAAGTTAGAAGCTGTACTATAACAAAATAGAAATTTGTGGATGAAAATGTATGTAGTTTCACTGGCCAAATCATACTAGAGCTTAATTTACCAACTTAATTTTACTTCTACTGTCACAAAGCAAGTTTTAGTGAAATTCGCATACGTCACTCGCCCCTGCGTGTCTCATCATATCCGTAAATAGAGGAAAGTTGCTCCAGCTACTTTGACGCATGTATGGTGGTGTGGGAGTGCCATAGATTAATCCTCACAACGAGCGAGAAACATGGAGCCGCTAAATCTCAAACAGAGGAGAATCGAACAAAAAGAGAACGCATCAGAGCTCGTGATAAAATGAGAATCAACATTGGCTTGGCTTTCTGGGGATGGCGAGAACTGAGGGATTTGAAATGTTGTAAAAGCGATGCGGATATGGCATTTTTATTACTCAGGTGAGAAAGGTATTATATTGAACAGATAAATTGCCATATGTAGCTCTCTAACAGAGTTCAACAGAGTTGTTGTAGCTCTGTGCTGGAATTTATTTTCAAGGAAGGAAGTACCGTGTCTATTACAGTTTTTTTCAATTGCTTACACACTAAAATTAAAACTTTCCCACTATTAGCAAAACACCAGCCTAGATTTGCACAATTGTAAGCACCTTGTCAGCTTCACCCTTTTTGCAAAACATTACACACAGTAATATGTAAAACTCTACACACATTTTCACACCTTAGACACAGTTAAGGATTGTGGGGTTACTTCCTTGTCATTACAAAGCCCCGGTTTGCCATTGACCACACTAATGAATGAATTGGATATGCACATCCACCAGGTGTGGAAGCACACATGTGCTAATTTGAAAACGCAGCACTCAGGTGTGCTACAAAAAGGCAGCAGGTGAGTTCACCTGTCTTCAACAAAAATGGAAGAAGCTAGAAGAAGAAGAAGAAGAAGAAGAAGAGTGAGAATAAGAGGGGGAGCTCAAAGAGGAGATGAAGGAGGTAGAGGAAGAGGAGAAGGAGGTAGAGGAAGAGGTGAAGGAGGTAGAGGAGGAGGAGAAGGAGGTAGAGGAGGAGGCCCAGATCGAGGAAGAGGAGAAGAAGGAGATAGAGGAAGAGGAGAAGAAGGAGATAGAGGAAGAGGAGAAGAAGGAGATAGAGGAAGAGGAGAAGAAGGAGATAGAGGAAGAGGCCTAGGTAGAGGAAGAGGTAGAGAAGGACTTGAAGAGTTGATAGAACCTGAACAAAGAAGACGAGGACCAAATTTGACTCAAGAAATCCGTGCAACACTTATTGACCATGTTATCAACCATGGACTGACACTGATGGAAGCTGGACAAAGAGATCAACCAAATCTCTGGTTGATACTGTAACTGAATAGTTACAGTATTCTTGTTGCTTGTAGTTTTTCTTCAGAGTCAAACTGTATGTACTTCATGCAGTAATTTTTATTTGTCTACAGATTTTATTTTTTTCATTGATTTCTTTGTTGGTTGATTACTGTAACTGATTATGGTAAGAAATACTTGAAATAAATACTTGAAATATGAGTCTGCAGAAATCAGTGTTGTGCAGTGCTTGGCAAGTTTATAGTAGGCCTATTTGTGTACATTCTCCCTATATCTCAAACTAATCATGAAGAATGTTGTGGGTTTGTCACTATTTTTTTTTTTTCATCTAAATTATCCCTTACATAACAATGTCTGGCCAAAAATCTAGCACACGCTATTTCCTAAAAATAGTTTTTTTTACAAATGTGATTTTTATTTATCACAGCCGTGTGAAACTGGCTGCAATAGTGTCTGATCATTGAGGACTGTGTTGGTTAAATGAAAACTAATAGCATTTTCACAAATATGTGTATATCTTTTGACTGAAGTGTGTATGTTTTGACAGAAGTGTGTCATTTTGCAAACAACCTAGGAATTATGCAAATTGAGTGTGGTGTTTGGATAATTGTGATTATATTTTGAAAAAAAGAACCCGGTTTTCAAAATTGCGTGTAAACAATTGAAAAAAACTGTAATGGCTATAGCCACAGTAACGTCTTCAGCTTGTCAGCTTGAGATCGTTTCCATCTGTCTCTTAAGCCAAAAGTTACGTAGTGTACCTAAAATGTATTGCTTGATTGCCCTTGATTTATATATAATTACATTTAATCTAATAATCCCATATTCAATTACAGGTCAGTAACAATTGTAGTTAGTAACATTTTGTTTGTGTTATTTGTAGTGTTTTGGCAGTTCAGGCGTGCGCAATGAGCAACTGCTTTCCCTTGTAAATCCACCCAAGGCCTGAGATGCTGCCCTCTCTCCCCACCATTAACTCTCCACCCTCCCCTGCTCCATCCATCCTTCATGAACGAGTGATCAATTGAAACTTTGTCCAGCCGGGACCGCACATCAGCATTTCCCCATCTCTGTCTGTTCAGAGTTCTAGATTTCCTATCGGTCTGCTTTAGTCCCTAGCATACTACTACCATACTACAATTGTTGCAGGATATAGTATATTCAATCTCTCGCATGAGGTTCGCTTCACTTTTGTCTAGTGCTGCATCTCGTAAAAGCTAACTGAAAAAGTTTTTTTTTAAATTTCTTCTTTAAATGACCTGCTTCTATATTAATCGAATTGTTGGAACTATGAGCACAACAATACATCAAAGGGTCCTATTATTATGCGCATTTACAGGTTCATAGTTTTGTTTATGGGGTCTACTAGAATACGTTTTGGGCAGCACCTGTTTTTACCCTCTGTCAGAACACGGTTTTAGTTTCGGTTTCTTTAAAAACCTGCCTTCAGTCTGCTCTGATTGGTCAGCCGGCCCTTAGACTGTTGTGATTGGTTTTCCGCTTAAAGTGTGTGGGAAATGTAAAGCCCTTGCCATAATTGGTGAGTATCAGCTTCCTGAGGCACTGTAAACACTACTGTAACTACGCTAACAATGGAATCAGTTTTGCCATATCAGTTTGAGCCCGAGTCCGTTAATGACAGTCAAGAAGAACAAACTGATCAACCCGAACGACCTTTGCAAGCACGAATTGTACAGAGGTGGAGAAAACAGTGTTTCTTGGACATGGCAACAACTAGGGTTGGGTATCGTTAGAACTTTAACAATTTCCATTCCGCTAATCGATTCTGATTCTTATCGATTCCTAATTTCGATTCCAATAAGGTAAAAAAAAAAACTTAGATATCCATCAAATTTATTCTAAGTCTTATTGCAAAACATTTCATTGTGGCTGACTACCATGAACAAAAATCAACAGGCTAAAGAACACTTACACTTAAAAATACCACTGCACACTTAAAAATACCATCGCAAAAACAACTAGCCTAACAAATATAAATTTCAAGCATTATATAAGACAAGTAAACATTAAAAAGAACAAATAAAAAAATGAGCAATCGCTCAAATAAATACAACTGAACAAATTGAAATTTAACAGTGTTTAAAGATTTTCAGGTATTCAGGTACAGAAACTGTAATCAAATGTAAAATAACACTGCACTTTATGAAAAAAAATAAAACATTACAAATATAGTTACAAGGGTTATTCGGTCAAGAACAGTGCTTGAATTTTCGCTTTGTCTTTTGTTGTTTGATTAACGTTATTATAGAGACGGCAGCCGGAATATTAGGCTACTGTCACTTTAAGAGCTGCACGGTAGAGATGCGCGGATGGGCTATTATTTCATCCGCAACCGCATCACAAAACTCATCATCCGTCCCCCATCCATCCGCACCAACGTTTTTGACCAATTTTCAAAACCGCACCCGCCCGCCATCCGCTGATTGGGCGATACAAGGCGCTGCTGATGACAGCCGCGAGACTAGAAAGCTCTCAGAATATCAGCAGTGAACTCCTCTCCGATCGGCGCGCAGGGACAAAAATAAATAAATAGCCTAAATTAAACGCACTTCGGCAAACCTGACCTTATCTGATAGGTTACTGTACAATATTTTCATTGTAGCCTAATAGAAAACGCATTTTGGCACACAATTTCAACATGCTGCTATTGTATGGGGCGCCAACAATGTTACGTGACAGTTCTCCATTACGGACGCGAACACTCAGAAAGCGGCACTAAAAGACTTTCAAACTTTCACAGAGGCCTCAAAAAAGCACAAAGCCTTTCTTTAAAGCGAATTTCGTTTTGTGTTCATTGTATCTTCATTTTAATCCATGTTTCATTGACCAATTTCCTGGATTTAATAAATAAAAAGTAAATAGTCTATCTTGATTGTGTAGGCTATTTTTCATTATAAAATATTAGGCTGTGTTTACCGACATGGATCAATTATTAATATTAGATTTCATCTGTCTTTTGTAGGCATAGCTGATGGCGCACCAACGAAAAAGCCTAGGACTGACTTCGGCGTTTCTTTAATATCGAGGCTCTAGTTTATTATGTGATTGTTAGGCCTGTTGATGGTATAAAATGAATTGCACTGTGCCTGAAAAAGACGCGCTCTCCGCTCTCTTCCCGTCCATTCAATATTAACGGGAGTCTTCAGATCAGGCTCGTCCAGCGTCAACAGCACCGAACTTAGCTCCAATGTCAATCAACGTCTGGGCCACTTGGTGGAATCCTTTAGCAGAAACAATATCGAACGGGCGCATATCAAGAGAGCGCACAACTTATTCCAGGCAACACTTTTCTGACCTTCTATTTCCTTTGTTTTTAATTCTCCTTTTTTGAGTTTGTCACGTAGCTACCTCCCTCGCCGGCGTTGCCATCTCTGATAACAACAAGCAGTCTCTGCATAGACTCGACTAGCTGATGAAAATTGGACTATTTCAAAGTGTGCTCGATTTTATTTTTTTGGATGTAGGTATAGTCAGATAACAATATTTAACAATGTATATTTTTCATTTGATTGGTTCAACCGCCCGCCACCCGCCCGAATTTAATTTAAAAAAAAAAATCGTCCTGTCATCCGCCCGATCCGCGGTTTATCCGCGGCTGTAACCACCAACCGCGCATCTCTACTGCACGGACCCAATGTACTTTTACACGTGTGCGCAGCCCAGAAAACAAATCTTCTTGCGCCTTGAATGGTTTAAAATCATATTCAAATCCCTTTTTCTTTGGATGTGTGTGGAGAAGATAACAGCGCACGAGTCTTTTGCACTTGACTGGTTTAAAATCACATTAAAATGCACACACAGGAACACAGGATAAGCGAAATCAAAATGCGCATTTCTTATCGAATCACAGGGTTCTTGGACATATGGAACCGGTTCTAAAATGGAACCGGTTCTCGATACCCATCCCTACTACTAACGCAATTCAACCAGGCCTCGCCACACTTTTTTGCGTATGCCTTGGGCTGAAGACTACAATTGAGGCGTTTAAAGGAGTTCATAAGGACTTTGTGCTTTGTAACTTTGTAGACCTTTTCATGCTCCTCAAACAGTAACATTACACAGAAATTTGAGGAAAGTTGGAAAAGTAACCCCTTTAAAATGACTGTACAGGCACAGCCCTACTCGTCTCTCATTCTGCATCAGTGCCGTCACGTTTCCCACTCTTATTCCTTATGTAAGCAACAGCCAGCCATGAAATGACGAAGCACAGACTGCATATTATTAAAGAATACTTTATTCAAAGATGGGAAATGATTTCTGTCTGCATCTGAGAGAGAGAGAGAGAGAGAGAGAGAGAGAGAGAGAGAGAGAGAGAGAGAGAGAGAGAGAGAGAGAGAGAGAGAGAGAGAGAGAGAGAGAGAGAGAGAGAGAGAGAGAGAGAGAGAGAGAGAGAGAGAGAGAGAGAGAGAGAGAGAGAGAGAGAGAGAGAGAGAGAGAGAAAGAGAGATTTGAAAGTAATTTGCTTGGTCCCCCATTAAGACGAGATGGCTGGCATTTCATGAGCACAGCGAACAGCAGCAATCTTTTGGCAGCTTGTTTTTTGGATGAACTTTAATTAATACCATAACAACCACTAATTGCTATAATGACTTTAGCAATAAAGTAGTGCTTGCAATGAGAACCAGAACTGTTTGTAAGGACCAGATATGTGCAGTCACCAGAAATGTTTAGCAGGAAACGGGAAAAAAAAAGTTTCCCAAAATGTACCTGAAAGATGTACGGGCCCCAGAGGCAGATTTGGAACAGTATACAGTCCATTCAATGCAAAAACGACAATATTCTTCAGTCATTACTTCACCTTCACTGTGAATTGTTTATCTGCAACTCTATTTCTATTTTTCTGTAAATTGCCTAGCCGAATAAGTAGCACATAACAAGTCTCAAATAGCCATGTTTTCTATCAAACTCAACTATAGTCACTCAACCTTCACATGAAAAGTCCACTTTATTTACAACTTGGTGCGGAATGTCATTTCTACTCCACCAGCATCACCAAACGCAATTGCAAAAAACGGTTTCCCTGAACACGTACTACACCTTATACTGCTTTCAAATGTACTGGAGAAATCAAAGTACGTTCACACTATCGGTCCAAATTCGATTATTTGTGTATCCTATTGGAATCTGATCTAAAATGATTGATGTCCACACTGTGTATCGCTACTGTTTAGATCTGATTTGTGTGTCCATGCAGCTCTTTCGTTTTCCGGAATATCTGCATTGGTGTCTATGGAAATGACGTTGAGTTAGTAGGTATATGCCAAACGACAACATACGCAACATGGAGGGGTGTGCAATAGAGATGTTGTCTTTTTTTTAAATTTTACAATATGATAATGTGTAGCTGTAGCGCTGGACTACTGCGTCTTATGAGGCAGCGACAGAACCGTAGGGGGTTGGTATGCGTGGCTTTATTTCGTGCTGTAGCTCCGCCGGTTTCAAAATATTTATCTGTTATATTGTCATTTTCTGCTCATCCAGCACTTTGCTTCAACACAGCATTGTTTCAGCGGCGACTTTCAGCATATTTTCTTTAATGTCTGACGTTTACGTTTTACGTGGCGTGAGAAAGTCACATAAACCACGTGAAATCCGATCAGCGCGGTCAGACTGAAACGGATTTCCAGAAATGTGATTTGAATAGGATTTCAAACCACATATGGATGTACGTAGCTTGAAACGCATTTGTAAAAATCACATTTCATGTGATTTTTTTGCCGTTCACACAAGTTAAATCTGATCGGATATGCATAAAAATCGGATTTGGACTGACAGTGTGAACGTACTCACAATGTACACTTACAACTACACTTGAATACATGATTTGAGCTAAAGAAGATCAATTTATTAAACCAGACTTTTATTTAAAGATAATTTTGACCAAAAATTTGGGAGATTTCCCCATTTAGTATGTGCTAACTTTGGGCTAACTTTGAAATGCATTTGCAGAGCACTCTCAAATATTAAGACTGGCTTAATGGTATGGGTTTTACCCAAACCCATTACTTGTTTGCCCAAACAATGGCAGATGAGGGGAATGTTCAAGAAACCAAGTCTCAAGTCTCTTTTTTTCAGTTCTGTTTGGTGCTGCAGAAATTACACTCAACAGCTCTAAAGGAATAGTTCACCCAAAAATTTTAATTATCCCATAATTGACTCACCCTCAAGACATCCTAGGTGTATATGACTTTCTTCTTTCAGCCAAACACAATCAGAGTTATATTAAAAAATATCCTGGCTCTTCCCAGCTTTGTAATGGCAATATAGTCAAGTTAAATATAGCCAAAAAATATTGACAAACCAACTAAAAGCTTAATATAGCTAATAGTAATATTCTGCCTTCAATATGTTCATACATCCATCAACTCTCTAAACTGCTTACTTGGTTTTTAACCCCTGTGCTGGAACCTATGGCTACGGGCTGATGAAACCCTGGAGAGATGGCCAGTCCATCACAGGGTTCACACAGAAACATCTGTACTCTCATTCACACCTACGGACAATTCAATCCACCTATCCTGTTTGTTTTTGGATTGTGGGAGAAACCAGAGCATCCGGCGGAAGCCCACGCAGACACCTCCTGGCTCAGTCTGGACTCTATCCGGGGACTTTCTTGCTGTGAGGCAACAGTGCTACCCACTGAGTCACCTTGCCCTCATACAGTGCCCTCCAAAAGTTTCAAAACACCCCATGGGACCATTCACAGAGATAGCATTTTTTGCGTTTTAAAACATACATTCTAGAGACACAATATTTTTGTAAAAGTTGACATTTTAACTGGACACGGCTTTCTACAAATGCGCGAGAGCAAAGGTCAAACACAGTGCGTTAACATAGAAAAACCAACGGAAAAGCAGAACAGTGGATCACAAAAACATATTCGGTTTGAACAACCCCTAAGGTTCAAAGTGGGGTTTTGGGCAAAATCAGTAGAAATATTTCTCAATCATTTCTTGGCATTAAAGTGTAAATTGCAGGTTACATTTTTCACGAAGACAATGCAATGTGCTTACTAAACATAAAGATAAGAACCGCCCACCATTGTTCTGTATGTTTTTTTATACCAAAATGCTGAATATTATATGAAAAGTTGGTACTTTTTACACTCCCCCTCCCTTCCACTAGGCTGGGCGTGACGTCATAAAAGGGACTCCAAGCCTAGAGTTACCGTTAGTTTAACGGCAAGTAGGCTAGCAGTTATACAGAAACTTTTTTTAGATTCAGAAGTGATGAATGAAATAACTCAATTGTAAACATACTCGTGTGTGCTGGCTTCAAGAGGACCGTGATCCTGCCTGAAATGAGAGTAAGCTATTCGCAAAACATACGGGTTCAGGCAGCATGCGTCAAAACCAGGATATGCTGCGCGAGGCACGTCAGATTTGCCGGTCGCGGGTCAAGCTGCTCCATTAAACTCCAAAACGCGTTCACCTCACGGCAGCACATACTCTCCACTGCTGATTCCATTGGGTGGCATAGCCCACACAAACACCTGTCAAACAGCGATAGGGACATCGATCTCTTTTTTTCTTTCTGCCAATGAGCATCGCTAATTAGTTGTGTTTTAGCACAGGCAATATCGTGTTCTGTCAGCAGATGCCAGCAAAAAGCGTCATTGTGCCTGTGCAGTGTGTGCATTTCTACAGCTCAGATTAGGACTACTAACACCATGCAAGTAAATGTTTTCAGTCGTTGTCCCTCCTTGCTATTCTACATGACGGCAAGATTTTGAAAAGACTCGAAAAGACCAATCTAGTCTAGCTCTAGCTACTCACCAGTACACCTGGCCAACCCTCCACTCATTTTCCTCACACCAAGCATTGATAACTCTTTGAGGGCCATGATTTCTGGCAATTTCCTCCCCTCTCTCATGCCTGACTGGTTCAAAATTGTAGATCTGTGGTCCATCAAGAATTTGATGGCTTCCCACCTCCTCAGTCTCCCAGTCGTTCTCCATAGTCAAGCCACAAACAGTAGGAATCTAGCAGAGTACGGCTTGCTACTCCCTCTTATGACGTCATCACCCAGTTACTGTAAAAAACATGCTACCTTTGAAGAAACCCCAATAAATGTTATTTTAACGCATTTTAAGACAGAAATGTTTAAATATATACATATTGAGCAGCACTTTAATTTACACATTAATTGGTTGTGGTGGTTAACCTGCAATTTACACTTTAAAGCATTATATTATCTTGCAATTAACCAACCATTCTTTTTGATTACATAATAATGGAAATAAATACAGACAGACTGTGATGCCTGATTACTGGATGAAACTGGCCAAGGTTACTTTTTTGAAGATTTTTGGGTCAGCACAACTTTACTGATTGACAAAACAATCAGAAAACAGGTTAAAAAAACAGATCAAGGATATTCTGAATTCATTAAAGGGGCTTTATGTAAGAATTTTCATGAATTAATCACTTTTTGTATTGCCAATGTGTGAACACCGCATAACGAAACTTAAAAAAGAGACCTTCCCAGACTTTGTCTATGAAAGCATGTAGACTGATTTTTATATGAAGGACTTGAGGTACATCCAAAGGATGTAACTGTTACGCGCACTCCATAGAACCTTTCTTCAATTCGACAATAACTCATGAAATTAATTCAGGAGGCTCGATAGAGCTATTCTGTACTGTAATGTCAATGTGTAATGCAAACAAAATGGATTAATCCCAACTTTAGTATCACATAGCTGCATCTATAGTCTATAGTCTCAAATATACTTTAGAATCAAACTATCATAACTGTAATTATTATGCCGGATCGGATGCTTTCTTAACTGCTGTTTTCTCACCGTTGACATATTTGTTGTGTATTTATTTTGTTATTGAGAGGAAAGCACGCAGCACACATTTACATATTCATCTAAGCGTCGCTCTCAGCAGCGTGGATAGCCTCAGTATGTTCATTAACAGTATATCGCTGCAAAGGTATTTCCAACTTCTTTTTACTTCTAAGCAAAGAACGAAAATCGTGACTATCGGGTCCTTGAATCACGTTCAGTCTCTTGTACGCTAAAGGGATAGTTCACTTTGAAATTAATTTTTGATATGTTTTAGCTTACCTCAAGGGCATCCAAGATGTAGGTGTCTTTGTTTCCGTAGTAGTTTCAATTTTGATATTTTTAGGTCAAACCGTTCTTGTCTGTCGGTCATATAATGCAGGTCTATGGGGTCCACCTCAAAGAGCATGCACAGAGAAGTCCAAATTAAACATGATTTAATGACTCGTAAATGTAAGTACACATTGATGGCCTAAGACACGAAACGAGCGGTTTGTGTGAGAAAACGAACAGTATTTATATTGTTTTTACCTCTTGTAACCACAGCCACGTCCAAGTGATCTGAGGGCGCGGGCGCTTCGGTCTGTGCGTTACAAGCGGTAAAAACGATATAAATACTGTGCGTTTTCTCACACAAACCGCTCGTTTCGTGTCTTAGGCCATCAATGTGTACTTACATTTACGAGTCATTAAATCATGTTTAATTTGGACTTCTCTGTGCATGCTCTTTGAGGTGGTGACCATAGACCTGCATTATATGACTGACAGACAAGAACGGTTTGACCTAAAAATATCAAAATTGAAACTTCTGCGGAAACAAAGACACCTACATCTTGGATGCCCTTGAGGTAAGCTAAAACATATCAAAAATGTATTTCAAAGTGAACTATCCCTTTAAGTGTGCACGAATGCGAGGGCAAGCAATATGTTGCTGTCTGTAGTTCAGTTAACATCCACTGGTGTCGCTTATAACAAGGGTTTCTGAATGACATATAGCCCCTTTAATATATTATTTACTGATATGTTTTTAGAGTTTGTGTTGACCTGTATAAATCCAAAAGTCACACAATAGCTATGTTTACATGCACCCAAAGAATCCATTTATAATCACATTGACATCAATTTATCCGATTGGGCTCGACCCGAATTAAATTTTGATTATTTGATCAACAGGAAAAAGCATGTAAAAGCATCAGTACCATGATGCATATGTTTACATGCATTTTACGTTACACGAATGTGCGTAGATTTACTCATCTCATCATTCTCATCTCATATCTTATGAACTGGTCAGTTGCTGAGACTGAATATTTACTAAATATTCGCAAAAAAAAAACTTTTATGACAGCTTTCTTTTAAGCAATGTCATGAAGGCAAAAATGACAATTATATTCGCGGTAACTCCAGTCCCAGACAGCAACATAGTGTCGGCCTAGATCCGGCCCACATCTGGTACACACGGCCGGATCTGGGCCCACAGTAGGTTGCTGTCTGGGGTGACATTATCGCGGTGGTTTTCTCCGGTTCCAAATTCACTGGCATGGACTGAAGTTTTGTTTTAAAAACATGTAATGCACATGTAAATTAATTTGTGAAGCATAACGTTTAGGAATCATTAAACACAAATTTCAAAATCTTAAATCTAAGGAGCCCCTTTTTCCATTACGCATTACAATTTCCGGTGTAGATAAAGTCGTTTTGCGTCATTGCTACAGATGATGGGAAGGGGATTAGAGTGTGTTTTCGAGCTTAATCTTAAGATTTTTCATAAGCTCACGAGATATTCCTCAAGATTCAATTGAGTATCTAAAAGAGGATAAGCTAAATTGTGTTATGATAAGGCCAATTATAATTATCCACAAGTCTAATATTGTAGTCTTGACATGACATTCGTATGCATTCCCTGACCTTTCCTTTTAGATTATCATTGTCAAGTGTCATTGTCAATTATTACTGACAAACGAACTTTGGAAATCAGGTATGTCATCACTCATCAGATATGAAGATTCATTCCGAAAATAGAGCATGTAAACATACCTAATAGTCAAAATCACAAAATTACCAAGATTTATGCTAATATTGTGCAAACCCCCATTTTACCCAAGACATTTGTAGGACACTGTATGTGTACGCAGCAACAAGCAAGAATAGATTTACCTCACATACTTATTTTAAAGGTGCAGCAAGCGATTTCTGGTAAACGCTGTTGATATCTGAAATCACCAAAACAAACACGCCCCTACCCAAAAGGATCACACCCCTTACTTGATGTCTCCACCCCCACATTCACGTACACGCTATGCAACACAGGCAGCGACTATGGCGGAATCTGCCGATGTGCCTGCCCCCCGGATGTCATCAATAAATTAAAGCAATTTGTGATACTATGATAATTCAGCTCGAATGTCTAATTGTAATTTAGCTCTTCTACTCCTCCGATGGCAAAGTCAACCCTTCCATCCCAAAAAACAAAATGTTTTCATAAACAGGTTATAGCGATCAGTAAAAGGGGAACCAAAAGATCATATATTAGGAGTATATCACTTTTCAGACACACTTTGGGAGCCGATGCTTGAAACGGACGGTGGAGGAGGTTTAGACATTCCAGGCGTATAATAATAATAATAATAATATTAATGCAAATAAACAAACCATCGAAGATGACACGAGAATATTCAAGCAAAAGACAGCATATCTTAGTTCTGTGAAACACAGCAAAACCAACGTTACTCACGTATCAAGAAGAAATAAAGCAACCTCTTCTTCCGTTTTCAGGCCTTCCACCTTAGATCTCTCCGGCGCTGGAAAGCTTATCCGATATTAATATGGGTCTTTCCTCTTGCCTGAATGTAACCTTTCTTTTTAAAGTTATATTCCCCTGGCCTTTTCCTCTATTGTGTTTTTTCTATAGTCGTTGTCTTATACACTGTGCTCTCTGTCCACCCCCATCATGCGTGTATACGCCCCTTAGTGCTAATTGGCTAAAAGTGTGTTTTGGTGCTCGGTCCGATCCACTTTTCAACAGCGTTTTTCAAAAATCGCTTACTGCATCTTGAAGTGACAGTAGATAATCAGGGCACAGTTACTATGGTTGTGGCTCTGCACCTACTTAGATATTCAGAAGATCATCTCTGCTGTTTGAGAACACCTCACACCGTCTGTCATTTCACAGAGATGATGGGAAAGAGGAAGGGAGATATAAGATTCTACCCATGTCTCCACTGTCTTTGTGCCATTTCTCCAGTATGTCTCAGAGGATTATCACTCTTTCTTCCCACACTCTCTCCCCCACTTCCTTTCTGCATTGTGTTTTTCTCTTATCTGTTTTGTGACGGATGCACTCACTGTTTGGCTTTTTGGGGCGTGATGTGCTATTTCTCTCCAACAGTGAAGCCTTACTTTCTCTTGCCAGTAAATGTTGCTGAGTCTCACTTACCACCGACCGCCTTCTCTGTCTGTTTCTGTCCATCCCTCTCTAATTCCCCTATCACTCTTTCATTTTCTTATCCACTTGTCTGATCCACTTCTTCAGCCCATCCTTCTTTCGTTTTGCGCTGACTGTGTCTCTTTCTCTAATACACTCTGTCTCATTTTGTCTTTCATTACCCTTGTTCTGCTCGTGCCTCATCTTCCTGTGAGGCCCTAATCTCTCCATCGGTCTACATCTCTGTCCGCGTCAGGAGGGTATTCCATCTCTCACTTCTTCTGTATCTCTCCATTAACTGAACCACTCAAACCCTCCAGCAGTTCTCCAAATCTCTCATCTGTCCTTGAAACAAGCGCCTTTTTCATTTTTTTCAGAAGAGAATTTTTGATCTGGGTTCATACAAGCCATTCACTGCACGTCTGCCACTAGTATCAATATTTCCCTCTGTCTTGTCTGCTCCTTTCCTCCCTCTCTCCTCGCCTACTCATGGATGAACGTTACCAAAATATATTTTGACATCATAGAGAAGTTTTGTACTGTGCTAGATGTTAGATGTACAATGTCACACAAGTTTGAGTAACACGACTGGCCATTCCTCAGAGGTTCATGTCGGGTTATGAGGCGTTTGACACAGTTGAAAGGTCATTAAGCAGTATTTTCACTTTTTTATGTTTCGCTTTTCATTCATTCCATAGCCGAACATTTTACCATATAGCGAACCAACCCCTTTGTCATTTACAAACACCTTTCGGTGAAGGTCGTTAGCGTTCCAACAACAAAGTTCAGTCTGAGATGTCTGAGTGGGCCTTAAATCTCCAGGACATTAGCCAATCAGAAGCATTCTCAGTTCAGACCTTGGGATCTTGCATTATTCCAATCACAGTCTTGGGAAAAAAAAGCTGAGTCACTGTTTTGAAGAGAAGAATACTTCCCAATTGCGGTCAAACCCAAGTTTCCCGATTGCACATTCTCTTTCGACACAGCAATCAGATGAAGTCCTTAGAAACTGCCTCCACAAAGTTAGGTGCCGACATAAGAATGGAGATGGTGCAGATGATGTTGAAAACGCTGAACGCCACCAGACAAAGTCTGTCAATTACAGCTGCAGCAAACTTCCACTGTTCGGCCACGCTGTCGTTCTCGTCCTGTCCGCGAAACCTATCTGCAACAAAGCGCACCTCTTCTAAAATAGCCTGAAGCTGTGGGTCTCCTCCGCCACTGGTCCCCGAGCAAGAACAGCCTCCGCCACCACCGGACACCGTGCTCGGACATCCCGTGGCCTCCAGATTGGGCGTGGGAGGCGGTGGAGGGCTGCAGAACTGTGAGGGCAGGTGAGGTGGCGGACTGGAGCCTACCGCTGGGGGCGACACCACCGCAGATCGCGGGACGCCTGACATGCTGTTTCTCTGCACGGACTCAACGAGCAAGGATGGCGGCGAAGCTTCGTCCAGACTGGAGAATCCGATGTAGAGCAGGTTGCCGTTGTTGTTGGCGCTGTTGGTCTGGTTGTGGAGATGGTGGGTGTGCCCGGCGGCTTGAAGGAGACTCTGGGGATGAAGCGGGTGGAGCGTTGAGGACGTGTGGTGGTGATGGAGATCTGCAGAGGCGGAACCGGGTGCGTTTGGCAGGCTGCCGCTCTGGGAACCTGAAGAGCAACGTCGTAAGTGGGGGGCACAAGGAGGCCGCTCAGGGTCTTCGCCCTCACCTGGACGCTTCATGCGTAAAAACCAGGCCACCCACTGGAGCAAAACTACCTGAACCTAAGAGAAGGAAGATGAAGAGGGAGAAATGTGTAAAAGAGAATGGGCAATGGTGTTGTATAAACATTTTTACACACATTTGTACATTGAGTAATAAAATATACAATAAATACAAACATACAACACATTTTCTTATATATTTATTAGCGCTATCAAAATGAACACATTAGCGCATGCAATTAAGAGTTTAACGCGTTAAAATTGATAATAAATCAAATAAAAGCCATCTACCATATGGGTTTTTTAGTGCTACTAGTTTCATTGTTGGTAGTTGTTGTGGATACTGTAAGGATTATTTAATCAATGCTGAATTAATAAAACTGTAATTGGAGATATTTTTAAAAAATGAGATTGGGAGATATCACATTTTTTCCCTGAAGCTAAAAGAATATTATCTTTATATAAATCTCCAATCTTACTTATTCCCCTACGGTACCAACTTTTAAAACCAAATCAGATTTCCCCCATTTCCTGTTTTCTCAGTAAACAACATTAGCTTTGAATATTTAAAAGTAAAATCCCCTCCAGCAAAATGTAAGCTGGCAATTTTATGCATGTATGAGAAAGCATGCATTTCACAGCAGTGCGTCAAGCCATTTTTAACTATATATTGCATATGCTCTACACGTACAGTCTAAACAAAAGGATACAGCACAGTCTGTGCAAAAAATAAAGCAAATCCATGCAAATTTTTTTCTGAACACTAGTTAGTGTCTGCTGAGTCAAGAGAAGAGAAGTTTTGGACAGAAAGTTGTTGTAAAACAGCAACATATGACAGCAAGTACTATGACACAGAGAGAGATAAAGAGGTGACAAGCTGGAATTATTCAGTTGTACTGCCAAGTCCTGGCTAAGGAGATGCATAAAGCATGGAAAAATGTACGACTACAGGGGTTGGCACTGCTATCATTTGCAGAAAAACTGCAGTTTAAGCAACTAGGTCCTTCTTTGGCATCTTCACACATATTTTGGTGTATTAAAAGATCACCCAATGCATGTTTGGCTACATAAACAAAATTAGTGCCACTAGTGCAGTATTAAAGACCTTGCAGAATATATGTAATGAAAGAACAGGTATTACTAACACACTCTAGTCTAGACAGTCTTGAATGAGTTTCTCTTTTATTTTCTTCTATAAATACAAGTCTAGAAGCCCTTGAGGGTTTGACAAGTGTTGCAAAAACATCTTTCCCCGATCAGTATCCACTTTAGCCTTCCTTTTTAGCATCTTCTTCTGAACTGCATCTCTTTTTAGTTCTTTACATCGTAAGATTACAAGGTTCCATTGCTCTTATATAAGCATTGCTTTTTCCAGGTTGTTCAGAGAAAGTCCTGATGGACATTTTAAATAACTACACATGCCGAGTATTGGGTGTGAATGTTGTTAAAAGCTGATCCCAGGAGAGGATCCTAGGACGTTATGCTACGGAAAGCACATCACTATTATTATTGCTCATACCTTGAGTTAGGGTTTAAATAAACCTCTAACCTCCAGTATTAATCCTCAACTCGTGTGGCTAAGAATGTGCTATTACTTTTCTAAGCAATGAGGCATGTAATTTTTGTCTGCTGCTGGAAAAATTCCATAGACTTATGGGGAGTTTAAGGCCAGTATAATTTTTTTTTTAATGGCTCATTTCCACCGAGTGGTACAGTACGATTCAGGACGGTAAACCCTGATCCGGCTTGCGTTTCCAATGGCAACAGTACCCTTGCTTGACAGGCGTGGTGTATGCCTGTGAAAGTAGCGATCGACGTCATTCTCGCGCGAAGAAGAAAGCAGCACAGTAAACAACAATAGAGGACATACAGCAGATCTTGTTCTCGCTTCGCGGCATGTGGCTGTTTGTCACAAGAAGAAGACAAGCTTTGTTTGAGCAAAGGCTGCAGGCTGCAAGGAAAAACACAGCTGAAAAAAATGGCACCTCTCGTGTTGTCATTCCCCTTGTAGCACGCGCAAGTTAGGATTCCCTGTCAAACAATCAACGTTCTGCAGTGAGTCTAGCTCCACTCTTTAGGTACCGGACTACTGTGCTAGGTGACCCAACAGAAGGGTCCAAAAAAAGAGGCACGGTACAGTATGGTATTTTGGTACCATTCACAACTTCTGACAATTGAAATGGAAATAATTGCATACTGTTCTGTACTGTACCGTACCGCTCGGTGGAAACGAGCCATGAAAGTGACAATAAAGATGTTGCAAACTGTTCTTTTGAACTTTCTGTTCATCCTGTAATCCTGAAAAAAGTATAATGATGTCCACAAAAATATTAAGCAGTAAAACATTGTTTCTTAAGCATCACATTTGCATATTATAACGATATCTGAAGCATCATGTTACGCAGGAGGGACTGGAGTAACAGCAGCTGAAAAATCAGCTTTGCTATCAAAGGACTTAAAGGGTCACTTCACCCATTTCAACATTAATCTTTATTGAAAGTGGGTCATATATGTAGTCGAAATGTAAAAGAAATTTTGAATTTGGTGCCCTCTTGACCGAGAAAAGACAGAAAATAACTTTTGGGCGCATTTGTATGTAAGACAACAACTCCCACAATGCAACACATTGCACAGCTCCGCAAGCCACTCCCACTAATCCAGAACAGCGCAAACATCAGAGAAAAGAAATCACTCTTCCGTCTACAAGGCTAGCTGCCAAAATAGTTTGAAATTCATTTCACACAAAATGTCTAGTAAGTTGGCTGTGGCGAGCAGGACGAGGGCGAGGGACGTAAGAGGACGGCGCGTGAGTGATAATGAATGACACCTGTGAGACGCAGCGGTCTCATATCGCTCACGGAGGAGCGGAGGCATTAAAGGAACAGGCCTGATTTTATGTTATGTTTTGTTTGTTTCTGTTGTGTGTGGCCAGCTGGCTTATACTTTTGTTTTGTATTTGTTTATTTTACTATTAAAATGTTTAAATGTTTGCCGGTTCCCGCCTCCTTCTTCCCACAACAACGAACCCGTTACATTGGCAAACTCATTAGTGAAATACTCCTCGTTTGTATTTCTTTCTATATGGTGAATTATTGCATGATACCTGGATGTTCAGTCAGAACTAGGGATGGCCCGATACCATTTTTTTTCAAACCGATACGAGTACGAGTATTTACATTTGTGTACTTGCCGATACCGAGTACCGATACCGATATTTCTACCGCAAAAGTAATAGGCTCCCAGAAGAGAAGACGACTATTTTAGAACACATGTTAGAAGACTGTTTTTATTTTCTTCTCTGCTTGTTTTAACAAGTCTAAAAATAAATAAAAATTAGTAAAATAATAAATGTATTAACACACAAACCACTGTTAATTTAACATAAAAGCAAGCAGGCTACTGCGTGTATGGTCTGGCATGACTGAATGCGCGCAAAGTGCGCTCCCTTAATAAATCCTAAAAGCTGACAGTTCATCGCGATCTCACACATCTCTGTTATTATCAATGAAGCTGACTGCACAATCAATCTTTCATAATATCCACACTTTGCCAGCATACGGAATTCAGCACTGAACAAAAAAGTCCGTTTTGAGCAGTGAGGGGAGTCTATCTTAAATGCTTCTGATTGGCCATTGCGTTCCAGAAATCAACACATATGTCTGTGATTGGCTACATCGCTCAACGCTGTAACCATGTTATGAATAGAAACTCTGTCCTGTAAATCGTTTCTATTTTGTTGTAGTTGTTCTTGTTGCTTTTCTGCAAGAGATGAATAAAAATCTTTTAGTTTTTATGTTTTATTCATAGATATTTCTAGTTTGCGGGAGTCCCGCGAATCGTTTTATGGGTCAATGACAAATAAGATTTTCAAGATGAAAAAAAATATATTTTAAGCAAAACAGTATTAAAATGCATTTTTATGTCCAAAAAAATGTATGGTGTTGATTCATATTGGTTTTAAAGCATTTTAGGCAGCATTAATTCATTATTAAACAAGATTTCTGATTTTACCACCCAGAAAATGTCAGGTGGTGCGACCATATATTAATTTAAAATAATATACATTTAATGTACTTAGCACTACTGAGACTTGTAAATATGAATCGTTGTAGTGTCTAAAATGCATGTCACATGGTAAATTTCCTTTCCATTTCTTTATTTATTGCCCTTTTATTCCAAATCATATAAACGGCTGCTTTTCTGTGTTCAAACACCCATTTTTCCATAAGAAATTTTTATGTTTTGTTTTTAACTGTAACAATTTTTTGTATACATTATATAAAGGTTTAGAGTTATATTGCTTACTTCATTTTGCAATTGCAGTGGGAATTGAAACATTTAAATGTAAATTTGCTGGTTGCACCACCTGACCATGACCGGTCGCACCACCTGACGTTGTGATCAATAATGATTGATATTCACAAAATAAAAAGAAAGATATGTCAATTAATTTAATTCGGGTTTCAATTGGCTTTTTTATTTTAATCCTCTGACCAATTTATAGTGTATCTCCATCATATAATTAAATTTCATTAACAAGAAAGTGCAAAACAATACAGCATGTTATGAAAACATTTGATCATCTCATCAAGTGAGATATTTCAAGCCTTTATTTGTTATAATTTTGATGATTATGGCTTACAGCTTATGAAAACCCCAACAAAGGCTTGAAATATCTCACTTTGCATGTAATGAGTCTATATTAGTTTCACCTTTTAAGTTGAATTAGTGAAATAAATTAACTTTTGCACGATATAATTTTTTTTTTTGAGTTTCACCTGTACTATATCATTTGTAAAATAAATTATTTTAGTTTAAATATTGAATAGAATGGGTAGTGGTTTGTTAATTATGTAATGGTCTCTTCTGTAATTCTGTATGACACTGCTATAAAGTATGTATTATTAACAAGTAATAACTGTAATTACCACAAAAAATAACAGAACACCATATTAACTTAAGTTGTAATTTATCTAGATATTTTTACAATGTACTCTGCCCTTGCAACTGGATCACTTTTTAAACAAGCTCTCAGTCGTGCTGTTTTATCCTTGCTTGATAATGACATACACAGTATACAAAAACAAATTAAAATAGATTAATTTAAAGATGCAATTGTGTTAGTATCAATGTCGGTTATACAGTCCTATATTCTTGAAGAATAGGACTTTAAGATGGACAATGTGCTCTTTTAATTGTCACCCATACCATAATAAAACAAAAAAATATATATATGCATATGTAGATCACACCTTTAAACAAATTAAAAGCTTTATATATTTATTAAAATGTATTTAATATATTCAAAAACGTGAATTAACATGACTTTTTTTAGTTGGTTTAACTGTAACTCTGGTCGCGACACCTGACATATTGGTCACACCACCTGACATATTGGTCACACCACCTGACATTTCAAACTCAATTCAAATCTAACAGGCATTAACTTGGACACCTATACAAATGTTTGACCACGTGCTCAAGGTTATACATACATTTTCTAAATCCAATACACATTTTTATAATAACAACACATTTTCAAAGTTTTCCAGGGGTCATACCACCTGACATGATCATTTGAATCAACCTCATCATTACTCCAAAATGTCAAATTATCTAATATTTATGGGAGGGTGATTAACCTTGTTACTGCATCAAAGGGGTCCTTTGGGGTCTTCTGTGTGATGTCATATGCTATCACATGGTTTTATTAAAGGAACATTGCATAAAATTGGATTTTTATGTCGGTCGCCCTCCCTGACATTGGTAGAAGTAAATTTTTCGGACAAAAGTTGTTTAAGTAATAGAATAGTTTTGAAATAGGACCGATACACTATTTCCCCTCATTTATAAGGAATTTAACATAAAATCATGCCAAACTATTTGATTAAGAATTTTATTGAGAAAATTAACCTTTTTATTGCAGTTTTTTTCTCTGCTTGTACGTTCGGACGGTCGCACCACCTGACATTTTTGGTCTTTCAAACACCAAAACTAAAAAAATCTATTGAATTTCAATAAAATGAAGAGGGTTTCTTATAAAGGAGATATTGTAGATCCATTTGATATATGACATGTATTTATTCAAATTCTTTTTAGGAAAATAATGCATTTGGACACAAAAAATACATGTCATGTCATTGACCCTTATTCTCCCGTAACCCGCACACACAGAGTGAGTGCATTACCGCCCGCGCGCGCGCTCGGCCATCAGATCTATGATTCGTCTTCAGATGTTTAATTAGATTGCTGGTGTTAAACGATGTACTTTCTTTCCCTCCTCTCGACACCTTAGCTGAACATAACTCACAGTCTGCCTTGCTGTTGTCATCATCCCTTATCTTTAAATGAGCCCAAACCGCCGACATTATACTTTCCTATGCCTCAGTTCACCTCGTCAAAGCACTCGCGGCGGCCAGTTTCGTTTTGCAAAATGTACGTGGTATCGGTGCGTGGTATCGGCTAATTTTTATGAGTACGAGTATATTAGGACAGTATCGGCCCGATGCCAGTATCGGCATCGGGCCATCCCTAGTCAGAACATATACGGTGCGAAACTAGGATGCTTCACATCACAACACAAACGTCCGTGTGCTCGTCTGATTCAGAGATTTCGTCCAGGAGAAATTGCCATCGTTGAAATTCTCTGCAGCAGACGGACTCTATCTGTGTCCGCAGCGCACAGCGAGAGCACAGGCACCAGCAGTCCGCCCAGCTCTAGCCACTCCCGGCTCCTCGTCCGCTACAGGCCTACAGGTCTTCTGACTCGGCTGCAGAAGCCGCAGCAGCCGCCTCCTGTTCCTCCATCAGCCTCAGCTGCTCTTCACTATATTGCGGCTCGTAAAAATAGCCACGAACATCGGATTCGAGCAGCAGAATTTCAAAATCCTCTTCTTCCAAATCATGTTTAGTTTCTTCCGTCATTGTCATAACTTCCTATCTCCACAGCGCTTGTTAGCTTAGCTTATAAACAAGATGGCTGATATTGATTTCAGTATCTACAAGGTAAGTCCCACCCATTGATCTGTGATAGCTCTGTTAGCGCATTAGGTCCAACCCCCTATGGGCGGGTTTGAAAGGGTGGGAACTAGTGCTTGTAGTCTTTACAGAAATCCCCCCCTCTTACACTTCCTCCTACAATGACGTAAAATGACGATTTTTGCGTCATTGTAGGAGGAAGTGAAAAAGGTAAATAGTGGATTTCTCTCGTCTCAGGGGAAAATGAGAGAGTGTTGCACGACCATTCAATAGAATGACTGGGTTTCTAACAATGGAAAGCTTAATGCAAATGGGTGAAGTGTCCCTTTAAGTACATTTTAAAATATATTAAAATAGAAAACTTTAATATTGTAATAATATTTCACTATATTACTGTTTTTAATCAAATAAATGCAGCCTTGGTGAGCATGAGAGACTTTTAAAAAAACATTTAAAAAATATACCGACCCCAAACTTTTGAACGGTAGGTGCATATAGGCACTTGAGACCACTCACATTTTCTTCAGAAACATGTAAAAATCTAGTTTTGATGCAGAATTGATGTTAGTCTCATTGAGTAAATACACCTGTCAGCTTCCTCTTGTTGTTGCATTTGGCTTTGTGAGTGAATGGGGTTCGATCAGCGGGACCGGGGCACATCAGCTGAGCTGCTAATTGGCTTGCAGAATACGATCAAATACGGTCATTCATCAGCGCAGACAGATTGCAGATCTATATCCATCTGCATCCAATTACTCATTTAGTCCCCCTTCTGTTGGCTTTATCTCTATTATCATTGAATAAGTAAATTACTGCTTTCAGTGCAACTGACATGTGAGACATTGTTGCTTGCTTAAAGGAAAAAAAAAAAAGCATTTGTGAATTCAGGCACAGTGTATGTACAGTATGTGTTAGTGTGTGAGTAGACATACCCATTTTGGCATGTTCCCTCCATTGGGGTCATGATGGTGATATTGGAGCACAACCACAGTCGCAATAACTGACATTCCAACAATGATCATTATACTGGCAAAATACTGCCCTAAGAGAGAGACAAAGAGAGAAAGGAAGAGAATATGGTATGCATAAACCTTTCATTTATTACTCTCTTAGCAGAATAACTTATTATCATCCAGTCATACTAGCAAAAACCAGGGCAAATGTAACAAAAAAGGGGCATTGATTATAAAAGAGTGGCGCAGGGAAGAAAGGGAGAATGAGGAACAGATGAGTGAACCATAAAAACTCAATCATAAAGGAGAGGGGGAAGCAGACAGGAGAGACAAAGCGCGGTGGGTGAACACTCTTCCAGCAAACGCATTTCTGAAGATTACATCTTTGCGGCTTCCGAGGGCCTATAAACCAGAGGATGGGAAAAGAGAATGTGGGGTGAATTGCTTTTTTTTTTTTTCATGGAGGATCATCTCTATGTCTAGGTCTGTTTCATTTTTATGTTTCTCCTGCTTCTCTCTCCTGACCTGCCCATCATTTCCAGTTAACAATCTTTTACGATTCATGTTGCAAATTACTATGAGAAGCCAAGCATACGGTTGCCAAGACCAGGGCTTTTGGCCATGATACAGAATAGTGATCAATTTATTATTCAGTGGTGCAGTGTGTGGATCTGAGCACACACAAACTATACATCCTTGTGCACTAAATTTTACATATCATTAAGTTCAAAGACTCGCATAACGACTAATATATTCAAAGCCCGGTGTTTTTATTTGCAAATGAACTAGGGGCAGACATTCTAAAATATACTGTATAAAATACAGAGGAAAAATATGTGCGTTAAAAATATGTTAAAATATGCAAAAAAATGGACATGCATGCTTTACCTATTAGCGGGATGGAGTCTGAGGTTGCTGGCATGATCTCTGCCACCAACAACATGAAGACTGTTAATGAGAGTAGCACAGTAATACCTGTGAATGTATAAAACAAAAAGAAATGGACTTTATGAAACATACATGTCATTGCATATAATGAAATCTACACAACTGCTAAGACATTAATCGTTTACTGATATCTATAGGTCAAAGCTGATTAATCGGTCAATATTTGGCAGTTTTTAAACATTTATAGTTTCTTTTCTTTAATTGAGTTCATTAAACTGTATGAAATTAATGTTTATTTAAGCTAGTTTCTGTATCTCTTATTTACAATAAAACATGTCTACAACATTAGATAATCAGAAACATAAAAATAGTGTTTCCGAATCTTTTAATGGCAGTTTAGTATATATTTACATTTGTATATATATAGTAGGCATTACATCTCCAACCCTGGAGTCTAGATATCAGCATCTGCCACTGAAAAATCAATATCAGCTGACCACTAAAATAAATGCATAGTTATACAGCCTCTCTAGTTATGTACGACATTGGCACTTCATAAGATGCCCAAACACAGCTTCTTATTGGATGTAACTCATCTTGACAGAATTTGATTGGATCTGATTAGACGGCAGTGCAGGGTTTGATGGAGTGATACATAAAGTGAATTACATCAGGCCATTTATCTTCCTCAATCGCTCTTTAGTTCAGTTCAAGTCATCTCCCTCCCTCTCCAGCTGCTATCCATCTCTCCCTCCTCTCTCACCACACACACAATCCATTCATCTCTATCTGCTGTTTAAATCTGCTTCCGCTCTCTCCCTCAACCTCCTTCCTCTTACATATGTTTTTGCTCAGATTTATAAGTGCTATCTTGGCATAATGAAACCTCAATAAAATTGTCACCAATGAGACTAACTGAATTCATCATCAACAACAAAAACACTCTTGGCTTTAAATCAGGGCTTCCATTAAAATGTAAAACGAATTAATTCCATGATATGCTGATTAATTTCATGATATGCTGATTAATTAACTGCAATTATTGGAGCTTTCACATGTTTGTATCACTCACTAACAGCTTGTGCATTAGTGGTGACGATGAGCGAGTCACTGAATCATTCACTCATCCGATTTGTTCAAAAACACAGATTCATTGATTGTTTGGAAATGTTTCCGTTGGCAGAGCAAGAATAGAAAAAAATAACTGCCAATATCGTTTCAAAAATGTAAGTTACTCAAAGTTAACTTCTTGTTTATTGAACTGGTGTATAAAAGCAAATTAAAGCTGCAGTCCGTATCTTTTCCTCTTTGTCGCCATCTCTCTGTTCGAAATCTGTAGCTGCAGTGATTCGCGGAATTATCATCTTTACGTGGGTTGTAAATCGGCATGAAACAGCGCGGATGAACACAGTGCTTTGAGGCGAGTGCTGCTGTCAGTCACCGCGCTGTGTGGATACTGTCATCCAGAATCACAGATTAACTTTTTGAAAGTTTGACCAACATAAGAATTTTCATAAGAAAATGCCTTCTGAACAAGTAAAATCCATTTTTGTTCTGACCAACTAAGGGGGTAAAGCATTCGACATGATAAGCTTCGTTAGATTTAATCAACGCGATTTACAGCAACCGTGCAAATTATAGCCTACTTTGTTCTCAAATTGTTCATGTTAACAACATCAGCATTGCGTGACTAATGTTAAATTTAATGTGTTTTATGGTTACCTGCGTAGTTCAGAATTCATATTCTCCATAATAGCAAAACGAGAAAGGCACAACAAAGGAAATTCCATAACTGTGTGAATTAAGAAAACGTACTGTTACACGATTGAACTATTGAAATGTCTTACTTGTTCAGCAGAAAAAGGCCGTCTCTTCTTCCGTTTTGAACCCCTTCAAAACACGGAGTTCACGCACTTTTCAAAAGCCCCGCCGATGTTTAAATCCTTGTGTTCGCATGAGACGGTTTCTTTCTCTTTCTCTAGCCACCTTAAATCCGAAGTACGAAGTCTTTTGGGTTTTATAACTGCTGAATCTCCAGTTGACACTGATGATTGTTGTTTGGATCTTTCTGGATGCCATAAGTTTAATAATGTAAAGTGCTGCGAGAAAAGCCTATACATCTAAACATCTCGTCACGCGCAGTATAGCCGGCTAGCCGAAACTCCTTCTTTATGTGTACGGGTGTGACGTCATGACGCAAAGACATGCTCGAATTTCCCGCGGAAACCCACCAGTACCACCGGAATTAAAATCATTATTACAAGCTAACCGTTTTAAATCTAGCTATGGCAAGCAGATAGTTTTGACCACTGGCAGTAATTATTTTGGATTATTTTTAACTTAAAAAAGTTACGGACTGGAGCTTTAATAAATATAATTCATTAAATTAACATTGCGTTTTTTAAAAGAAGTATCACTTACACTCCTTTTCAATTTGAGGTAGAGGACTTTCTTTCTTCCTTCTGTGGAACATTAAAGATGATATATTAAAGAATGTTGGAAACCAAGCGGTTTCGGTTCACATTGACTTCCATTGTATTTTTTGTCCATATAACGATGTTCCACAGAAGAAAGTCAGATTTGGAAGGACATGAGGGTGAGTAAATGATGACAGAATTTCCATGTTTGAGTGGACTATCCCTTTTAATATATGCTTCTTAAACATAAAGCATATATTAAAAATAATGTATGAACTTTTTTTAGGTCTATCCCAAATGTTCTGATACTTTGTCAATCAAAGATGTTTCAATATTGCAGGCCTGGTTCCTGGAAAGTGCAATGCATTCTTTCTCTTTCTCTCTTACACACATTGACTCATCCCTGCTTTAATTACATCAATAGATTAATTGGCCATATGAGTGTACAGCAAAGCACTTCCCTTCATCGTGCTTGCAGTGATACGCATTCTTGAAGTGAGGAAACTGCCTCATTTCCTTTCTCTTTGGTTGCTCTAAGCTTGTCTTTTGCTTCTCCACTTAAATATATTGTGAATACCTTTCAGTTCACGCCACTTTACATTTCCTGACAGTCATATCTAAAGTTCCTTCCATACCATCTCTGATGACAGTTTTTTTCTTCTTTGAACTGTATGCTTTTTGATGGTAAAGGTCTCTTGACAGAGAGTGGGGAAAAAAACATGGATGAAAGCCCTTTGTAAACCAAGAGTTCATTTGACATGACACAATCAGGAGATATCTTTGAAATGAGCACCCACACATTTTCTGTTGCATGTCCCAGCTCTCTGTTCTGTGACTAGACCTTGGCAAGGCTGTGGAATCATTTTTTCCGTTGCATTGAAATATGCCAGATATGCAAACCTATACACCATTCTTCTTCCAAATCAATCATGTTTATTTATAAAATATGTACATAATCTCTCTTTCATAATACCTAGTGAGATCTTCTCTCCGGAGTCGGCAGGCAGTAGGAAGATAAGCAAGGTCATGGATGAAAGGAGGACACAGGGAACGAGAAGGTTCAAGGCGTAGTAGAGCGTCCGCCTACGCATGGTCACCACAAATGTCACATCTGGATAGGGTTCCTTACAGCAGTCATAGTACAGCTCACTTCTTGAGCCAGGCACACCTGATTAGACACAGCATGTGAGGAGAAGAATGAATATATAATGATGAAGGTATATAAAAAAAAACATGTTCAAAGAGATGCTGTTGTCCTCAAGAGCGGCCGATGCTGCTCTTCCACCTTTGATCTACTAGGGGGGGAAAAAACATCCTAATCAACAGATGCCAGCCAGAGGCAAGTTCTTCTCTGAGACTGAGCATGCTTTTGTATGAACTTCATTAGAGAGCTCCTCAAAACCTTGTATACCGTCCTCTATAGCCTCTCAAGAACGTGAAAGGAAAGTAGGAAACCAAAACTAAAGGGGGAAACAACTAAAAGAAAAGCTTTGCGTGAGAAACAGACTGAAATGTGTTGCTATTAGAAGTGCTGCATCAGATTTAACATCTATTATGTTTGGTCACGAGAGACGGAAGAACCATTGGCGCTTTTTGTCATTTATGTAGTCCATTTCATAACATGAAAACAACCAGCAAGGATTTTCTTCAAAAATGCAACTTTTATGATCTACAGAAGAGGAAAAAAAAACATGCAGTATCACGATAAAAGATTCTGGCTCAACTACATCTAATTTTATCAGGCATCTGAAAACGCACCCTGATAGGTGAGTAAACATGTTTAGCTCAGCATTGACCATCTACCGTTAGCTTGCTTATTGCTTTAGCTACCTAACGTTACGGGAGGTTAACTCCGATTGTCTTCCTTATGAAATATGAATGAGCGTTTGTTTAATTGCCAAACTTGTGGTGGTCGATTAACGTAACGTTAACGTTAATCATTTACGTGCCGCTGGCTGCCCGTTGTCTACAAACAGGTTACAGGATTATTGTTGATCATGTAACGTTACAGTTTCATTTAGTTATAACGTTACACTGGTTTGAGAGTCTGGGATGTGTTGACTTACAGTATATAAGCTATGATTAGTTGCATAGGCAGTGCAGCCAGAAGAAGCCAGAAATGTTTTGTGGCCCATATCTAGTTTCACGAGTTCACACTTACATCAATTAAACAGAGTAAAGATTATGCGTATTTGGCGTGCTGTCCGGGGGGAGGGCTCCGAGCTCGGAATTTTGCCCGAACCCAGAGTACTCCCCCCGTTGTTGTAAGAGTATTAGGACTATAAGTGAGGAGATGGGGTGGTGGAAGGATGCTGTTAAACTGTCAATGAACGGAGGTTAGTTTGCTGTATATATACACAGCGCTTAACTCGTTTATTAAGCACCACTCTTGTCTAATTAGGTTTGATTATCTGAATGTGCTCCACGTGTGTTTAATTAGGTTTAATTATCTGAATGTGCTCTTTCCGAACTTTGTTAATAAAACATCATGTGTTAAGAGAAGAGAAGGTTAACCAGTTTGATCTCACCCTTTGGATTTTTTTATTTCTAAACATTTTGTTCTTAACAAGTTACATGCCATAAGTTGGTCAGTTGCTTCACATTTACACTAAAGATTTTGAGCATTTTAATGTTTTGGAAGTGCACTGTAGTGTTAATTTTATTTGGATGCAATAGTTTATTTGCATTTAGCTACACTGATGTTTTGCACTAAATAGGAGTGTGTCAATTTTAGTGTTGTGAGTTATATCATTTTCTATATTTGGTCTTATGTCTTGGTATGTTCAAGCTACAAGGCAAAATAAAGAAATTAACTAAAAGTAAAGCATTCTTGGTGTTTTTGTCATGTTGCGATAGCTTGTTTACACTGATTCTATACCAAAATCAAAGCTGATACTGTATGCTAATAGATAAAGGAGTCATAATAACATATGGTACCACTTTATTTTGATAGTCCACTTTATACATTCTACTAACTATAAGTAACTTTGCAGCTGCATGTCAACTAACTCTCATTAGAGTATTAGTAGGCTTAATATCTGCTAATTATATATTATAATATCTTATTTTGTTGGTTCCCCAACAGATATTCTACTGACTATAAGTAACTTGGCAACTACAAGTCAACTTGCTCTCCAAACCCAAACCCACATCATAACCTTACAGTCTACTACAGTCTACTAATACTCTAATGAGAGTTAGTTGACATGTAGTTGAAAATGTACATGGTTAGTAGAATGTCTAAAGTGGACTATCGAAATAAAGTGTAACCTAACATATTACATGCTTTGAAATCCTTATATAAAGCTATGCAGTGTTCTAAGCAACCTGGATGGTTCGCTGTACGCGATGCAACACTTATAACCACTTAAGAGACTTGAGACTTGACTTGGACTCGGGCTCAAAGACTTGAGACTTGACTTGGACTCTAGCTCAGAGACTTGAGACTTGACTTGGACTCTAGCTCAGAGACTTGAGACTTGACTTGGACTCGGGCTCAAAGACTTGAGACTTGACTTGGACTCTAGCTCAGAGACTTGTGAGCATCTCTGAGCCAAGGTGAACTACTGTACAGTACCTGTCTGCTTTAACAAGGGGCCGGTTCCATAAACACAACAACTATTTTCAGACTGTGACTTAAGAACTAGTCTGGCCAACTAGCAGTTAACCAAGGGCAAACAGCCTTACTTTTTGGATTCAAGCTAAACCAATCTTCATTTTTAAAAGTTATAATGAGTCTTGAGAGAGACTAGTCTAAGCAGTTTTTGCAACAAGCCACAGGTTGAGCTCAGCTATAATGGCTGTAATCCAGCAAATGAACTACCTAAACCAGTTTGGACAAGCTAATGATCATATATAAACAACTCAGTCTGACCTCCGGCTTTAATTACTACCATGAGCTGGTTTTAATTCAAAACGGGTTGTAACGTTAAGACAATGCAAATTGTTTCTGTCTTTTTAGCATCGAGTATGTACGTGGAACAATTAAAAATGTTAAAGAGTTCAAGAGTGTGACTGGCATGATATTACAGACGTGACCAGCAAGACAGAAGCAAAATAGTGAATTACGCAATGAAGCAAATCAGAAGAGGGTCAGTGAGAGACAGAATTGTGCAGTGCAAGATGTTTTTCCAGTCCGCTTCCTCTTATCCACACAATTTAATTACATTCATTTGAATACTAACAGGCTCATCGGATGGACTATGAATGAATATGAATGGACATGAATTTAACAAGAAGGGCTGGACATTTTCTTTTTCAATTCTAAAGTAGATTTCTGTTCTATGTAGGAGATAAGAGTTATTCTCAGGCCTGTGAGCTCTACATTTTTACTTTTTAAAATATGCAGAATGCATTTTAACTATTTAAACATGCAGCTGCCAAACTGACCTCTCACTGCCTGAGTCATTGTCAGTTACTACAGCAACACAAAGCACACATCTGCCTGTGGGCGTTATGTTTGCTTGATCGTGAGAAGTTTACAGGAGATGTTGTCTGAACTCACTCACCCACAAGGTCCCATTCTCCGTTGGGCATGTAGCCAGAGATATCAGCCTCATTCATCTGGAGGTCCAGCAGCCATCCGTCAAACGTCCACGAGCCAAATTTAAGCTCGCACTTCTGGATGTCAAACGGAAACCAGCGTACATCCACGTTGCAGGTGCTCATGAAGATACCTGTAATGAAGTGAAGAAATAGGAGAAAAAAAATATTTATGCTTTTCACTCTGATCCAGAGTCAGCATTGAAACTGCCTGAAGAATGTTTCAAAATGCCACACTGTGTCTTCATAAGCGCCGTATTGCAGCAGCCAACTTCAAATTAAATCCAATTGACCTTTTCACTGGAGTCAAACCAGACAGTTAAAAGATACACATTCAGAAACGGCGGAGCCGTAAGAAACACCATTACATACAGACCTTTATGCACAGTACGAAAACCCAGGCTGACACTCTCTTTATTATTACACACACACACACACAAAGACACCAGCTAGATGAATCATATCACTAACCAAATAGACTCGCTCAAGTTTAAATACTGCAATATAGGCAGATAAACTCATTATTGTTTCAAACAGCTTGCAAATAAGCCATTGTGAACCCTGAAAATGAGAATTATGACAGACATGGATGAGATAATGAGTGTAATTTGTTTTATACCGCACAGCAGTCGAAGCCACCACCTCAAAGAGCTTCCTAATCATACACTTATTGAAGAAATCACACTTGAGATGGAACAGAAGTCGGAAAAGGGAAGCTCAATAGGGCTTATGTTGCCTCTAAACACTGATTGAACAATCCTGCAAATTTTCACAGAACAGCACGCCGTCAACCTTTCACAGTGATTCTCAGGCAGCAAACATATTAAAAAACATAAGGACAAAATCCCCACAGATGTGTAAGTGAACAAGACTTGTGCCTCAATGAGATTATTGAAGAACAACTGCAAGCCGCAGCACGTACACTTTTCAATTGCGAAGGTGTTTAGAGTGATTGCTAGGTGGTTAATTAATGGCCCTAAAAAGAGCTCATCCTGATTTCAATCATTTACCAAACTAATAGCACATATATCAATCATGTACTAGTAGGTATTTTTCATGCCTGTAGCACGAATTGAGGGTAAACAGAAGTTTAATACTTAGGCTTAGTTTGTTCAAATGAGCAACAGTAATAGTGATGCTTGCTTGCCTCAGCAAACACCTCAGGATTGCATAAGTAATTCAAAAGACAAGTGCATTTCAAATGTAAAAAACTGTTCTTCCCCTTACTTTGATAAATTCATTGCGTTTGAAAAATAGATTCCAGAGCTGAGAAAAAGAAATAAAACAGTTAAGGGACAGAAATATTGATCTCCCAAAAGAAAGTGACATTTTTCAGGTCATACATTATGTTCTGCTGTACTGACCCCATCCACAAATCTCTTCAAACTGATCTACACTGCTTCAGAAAGTTCCTAAATAATTCACCTCTGTACTGGGCCTCTGATATGAGATATCTCTGGTACAGATGAAGACCAGAAAGTCTTCTGAAAATGGTCCCAGAAACTCAATTCCCAGTTTGGGCTTCCAAAAAAATGAACTACTTTGAAAATGCTTGGCCTGATCATACCACAATTGTAAGCCACAAACTTCATCACTTCCTACCAAAGAAAGGATGAGAGCAAATAGCTTCTTCTAGATATGGGGGAATGATGAGCCAACAAAATTGGTATTTCATGTCAGCTACCCATTTGCAATGATACTCTCATCCCTGGCTATGGCTTAAATCCTTCTCTTTTTTTGCATGCTGTCAGCTTGGTTAAAAAAACATTGCTTCGAAAAGTAAACGCACAACTCTTCTCAACAAACTGCATAAAGTCTCGATTTATATGCCGAAGTTTAATATCTAGCATTTCCCTAAATCTCTAACCCTAAGTAAGAGTAATTTGCCTTATAAAGCTTCACTAATTACATTTAGGCCTACTTATGGAACTGGGGGTCTTCCATGTGGCTAGGATCCTAATACATTTGCAAGAAGATTATTTCTTCTTCTGAAAAAAAAAAAAGACTGTGTCGTAGGCACAAACTAAAATATGCCTACCCGCTAACAGTGAAACTAAGTGGAGGTGGCCAGTGTGCGAAAAAATTAGCCAGTATTGCATTTCCAAAGGTTTCACATCCACAAATATCATTCCACTTAGAATTACTCAGCACTTAGGCCGCTTTTGAATTTGCTAGCTGGACCCTCTGATACCTTGACATTTAGAGAAATCTTATCCAGGGCAGTTTACAGTACACTCAAGAGCACAATGGTCATTTTTTCAAATCAGTCTAAATCTAAATCGATACAAGACTTAAACACAGCTCAGTCTAAGCACCTTAGATTTCCGCTGGATTTTTGCTGCCTTTCTTTTCCATGTCGACGGCTTCTACTCCAGGGAACCAGGTGACTAATCCTAAAAGCTAATCAATAACAACGGCTAGCGAGCTAGCAAACCCACTCCCGCTAAATGGATTCTTCAGATGAGAGGAATGGGGCAAGCAGTAAAGACGGTGAAAAATATTGAATGAGATGATGCAGGGAAGAGCAGAAACCTCTAGCTGAGTGAAGCAGTCGGTGCATGCTAAAAACCTGTTATGAGCTGGGCTGATATGTAATATTTGATATGTAATATTAATGTATTTTAGTGTTTCACTGGTCTCCACCACCTTTTTTTTTTTGTCACGAGGTAATTCTATAAAAAAAAATAAAAAATGTGAATATGTGTGTGTGAAATTTTCATTTTACTACCCATTTGAATTTCTCTGAGATTAACAAAGATACAGAACCAAAACATGTTCAAACCCTTTGTATGGCAAAAATAAACAAAATACACCAAAAGCACACCCCAACTCTGTGTAATACACACATGCAGGCACGGTAGTTCGCTTTAAATCTGTCAGAAATATATGAGTCACCAGCCCTCCAGGGCATATCCAGTCAGTATCAACAGGAATTCCAGCAAAATGTGAACGAGTCAATATTAGACTAGTGATCTACCCAGAAAATAACTTTGCTGTCAACACTCATTGCAGATCATTCTAAATGAGTCTCTAATCCACTGCACACTTATAGCAGCTGTGTTCATATCAGTCGAAATCAGAGTACTGAGAAATCATGAAACCTTTCAAGAACATTCACATTTCATCATCTGAATGACAATTAAGCAAAAATACATATATTTTTTGCTGTCATTTGAATCACGAGCACCAAACATCAATGTTCACATTCAATGGCCACTAAGCCACACGGTAACACTTTAGAATACTGCTCCATCATTAAGGAATTACTACACAGGAACAAATGAGTAACACAATATTAACACTCTAGTAACTATGTAAGCTAACAAGAAACTCTGATTAATGAATTAATAAGTAATAGTGCTAGGTCGAAGGCGGTATAATTCACTATTAGCTAATCAATAACTACTATTTTTTTCATACCTCCCAGAGGACTACTATATACAGGTTTCATAATAATGTGAATAATGCATAATGTATAATTAATTCTAATGTTATGGTCATGATAACCCACTAGTAAGTATTACCAATTAGTACCATTGGTAGTATTACCAAATCATTCTAAAGGAACTACTAATTATTTGGATCAGTATTCTTAAGTGAAGATCATGGTAACCCACTAATAATGACTCAAGTGTTACCAAATCCTTCAGAAGCAATTACTATCCAAAACTTCAAAAGTTTACAATGACTTCAGTCATCACTAGGGAGTTATAATGCTTTTCACTTCAGAATACTGATCCAAAATTAATTTGTTAATACTTGAGTCATTACTAGTGGGTTACCATGATCTTCAATTTAGAATTAAATATGCATTATTCACATTAATTATGAACCTGTATATAGTAGTTCTTAGTAGTCCTCGGGCATGTATGAAAAAATTGTAGTTACTGATTAGCTAATAGTGAATACCACATTTAACTGAGCGCTATTACTTACTAGTTTGTTAATCAGGGGCCGTATTCACAAAACATTCTATCTTACATGCCATCCTAAATGGCAGTAAAAGTTCTTAGTTAAGAGTTTTCTCTTAAAACCTATTCCCAAAGCTGCTGAGACCAACTTTTACTAAGGAATAGAAAGTTGTCTTAGAGTAAGGGCGGGGTTGACCTCTTTGCTATGGATGATGTCAACACGCTTACCAACTATGGCCACAGTCATTGGCTGATGGGGGAGGAGTCTCTGTCAGTGATATAAATATTGTAGAACGAGGTATCATGTTGCCATATTCAAATTAAGATTTTAAAATAAAAATGTTGCCATATTCAAATTAAGATTTTAAAATAAAAATGTTGCCATTTCAAATAAAGGGATTAAAATGTAAGCTAAGTGTCATTAATTAAACTAGTGTATGTTCAGCTAATTGTCAGCATTTACATGTCTGCATCTCAAGAGATTGCAGAATTCAAGCGACAAATGATGTTTTATAATCAAAGTTCGGGAGGAGCACGTTCAAACGAGCTATCTAATCAGCTGGAGAGGATGTATATACTGTATATACACAGCCAAGAGCCGACTCACCTAGTTACCTCGACAGTTTTCTGCATCCCTCCGCCACCCCTTCCTCAGTCTCGGCTGGGGATACGAGGAGAACTGAGCCTTCGATCCCCTTGGACATCACGCCAAATAAGCTTGTTATATTTTTTTACTCTATTCAAACATTTGTAAGTGTGAACTTGTGAAAACACTTGCCACAGGTAATCGGACATTATTTATTTATTTATTTATTAAAGATTTATTTTGGGCGTTTTATCATAGATTAAAATCTGTAATATGTAAATCAAAAAAATTTAAATATGTATTGCATTTATGAAGAAAAGGCTCAGCACCCAAGGCTCTATCGCTATTGTCTCAATTGTGTACAGTGTCTTTGGGCGGATTGCTGAGGCGGATTGCCAGCAACAGCCATTAGGATTGTTTGTGATTTTGTCTTAGTGACTTAGGAGTCCTCTTGACTACTCCTAACATTTCACAGATTTAGGAGCTAGTTTTAGTGCTAAAATGCTTTGTGAAATACTCTTAGAGCTAAAATTTAGGACTGCTGACAAGCCCATTATTAAGAGTTTCTCCTAAATCGGCAAGTTAGGAGCTACTTTTAGCCTAAAGATGTTTTGTGAATACGGCCCAAGAGTTCCTTAGTTAATAGTAGTTACTAGAGTGTTAATATTGCATTACTCATTTGTTACTGTGTAGTTATTCATTAATGACGGAACAGTATTCTAAAGTGTTACCAGCCACACCTCGACAAAATAAATTGCGATTTATGGCTTTGATTAACTCAGTGAAAACTAAATATGAGAAAATATTCCTGTGTGTAAATATATATATATATATATACACACACACACACATACATACACTCACCGGAAACGATATTAGGTACACCTGTTCAACTGCTTGTTAATGGATATATCTAAGCCAATCACATGGCAGCAACTCAATGCATTTAGGCATGTAGAGATGGTCAAGACGATCTGCTGAAGTCCAAACCGAACACGGATTGGGGAAGAATTATCTAAGTGTCTTTGGACGTGGCATGGTTGCTGGTGCCAGACGGGCTGGTCTGAGTATTTCAGAAACTGCTGATCTACTGGGATTTTCTTTAGGGTTTACGGAGAATGGAAATATCCAGTGTGCAGTAGTTCTGTGGGTGAAAATGCCTTGTTGATGCCAGAGGTCAGAGGAGAATGGCCAGACTGGTTCGAGCTGATAGAAAGGCAACAGTAACTCAATAACCGTCGTTACAACCGAGGTTGGCAGAAGAGCATTTCTGAAAGCACAACACATCAAACCTTAAGCAGACGGGCTACAGCAGCAGAAGACACACCAGGTGCCACTCCTGTCAGCTAAGAACAAGGGCTCACCAGAATTACCGGTAATTGAAGATTGGAAAAACCTTGCCTGGTCTGATGAGTTTTGATTTCTTCTGTACATTCAGTAGGGTCAGAATTTGGCATAAACAACATGAAAGCATGGATCCATCCTGCCTTTTATCAACGCTTTAGGCTGCTGGTGGTGTAATGGTGTATGGGATATTTCTTGCCACACTTTGGGCCCCTTAGTACCAATTGAGCATCATTTAAACGGCGCAGCCTGCCTGAGTATTACTGCAGACCGTGTCCATCCCTTTATGACCACAGTGTATCCATCTTCTCGTGGCTACTTTCAGCAGGCTAACACGCTATGTCACAAAGCTCAAATCATCTCAAACTGGTTTCTAAAACATGACAATGAGTTCACTATATTTAAATGTATAAATATGTGGTAGATTTGCAGATGCTGTAACACCTTTCATTGTAAGAGTGTTCTCATCAGCATCCATGATGTGTATAACATCACCGACTGACGCAGTCGCCTGGACAAACAGTTGCAGCAAATAAACAAAGCGTTATTTTGCATCAGACTTTGTCTCCGTGTGTGTTCTTTGGCATCGGCCCAGATCACTGGATTACCAAAATCTGCTCACACCCCCAAGCCAACAGTGAATAAACATATTTCTGAAAACAAGATGTGAGACTTTCTCTCTCTGTCTTTTCCTCCCTACTCATTTCCTCTCCTCATCTCTCTGCCTGATTTGACTTCAAAAAGGCATTTGATTTCTGTTTGCTACTGAGGGACTGGATTGCTTTAATGCAAGGAAGAGAAAGGCAGCGCTAAATTGCGATGAAATCAGCATGAGCAGCAAATACGAGCCATTGGGGCACGGTCTGCTTGTGATAGCGAATGTGTTTGTTTACATCTGCAGCGACTCTGAGGGTTATTTAAAGACTCCAGCTTCATTGCTGAGCGAGTTGTTGTGTATGATTCTGCATGTGCGTGCAAGAGAGAGATGTTTTTCTTCACAGACACGAGCGGAAGAATCTTGTGACTGTAGAAACCATGTCATTGCTTCAGCCTGTATTTATACATACAATGCATATATTTTCATCAAAGGGAGATTTCCGTTCTCATTCAGTTTTCCAAAAATAAACGTAATATGCATTTGCAATGGATATAAGCACTACTGCCCTCAGAGGAAATAAAGTAGCTGTAACATAATTCATGAACTCCCTATTTCCTTTTGCACCATAAACGTCCCTGTTTCTGATGTGCAAATCTATAAATTGATGACCCATGAACCATCATTTACAATGGAACATGAAAGAGGTTTCTTTGATTTCCATACTCGGTATGCAGAGAACTATTTAATACTTAAACGGCTTAAAAAAATATGTCTTTTCGTCTGTATAACTGCACTTCTACTGACAATTTTCATGTGTGCTTTAACTGTTGCACTTCCCATAAACAAGATGACCTTTTCATACTTCCTTTCTATGTTCATTTCCATGCAAAAATCATTTTATAGCCCAACGCTTTACTTTGAATGCCACTGGTGTTTTTGTGTTATGAACCGTAGCTTACTATTGCTTTTATCATTAAATGCGACATAAACCTTAAGCATAAGCGTTCACACTGACCTGGAGGCAACCAGTTGCAGTAGCCACTGGAGTTCACTACAATATTCGACTTGAAGGTGGAGTCAAACTTGTCATCTGCACTGCAAATGAAGAGAAGAGAAATATTTTAGACATTTAGGTTTAATATTTTGCATTTTTATGTTACATTGATACAAACAGTATGGAAAGGAGAGGAAATTATTGGGAGAGGATGAGGAGGGCATTCAGGGATCAGGAAAGCCAGATTTGAACCATGAGCACTAAACATTAATGTTCACATTCAATAACCACAGACAAAGACAAAGACACAATTAACAGTCAGACACAGTAAGGACAAAATCTTGATGCAAATTAAGGTAGTCATCAGATTTAGGGCTTTGATTAACTCAAAGTGAAAAGATTCCTGCGGTTCATAAGGTTATAACTAGGTATGAATGAATAATGTGCCTTTCAAAAATTAGCTTGAGGCCATGATTAGATTTAATGTACAACTAAGCAGCAAGCTCCCATGTGAATCAGCTCCGAGTTAAAAAAAAAACAGAAAGTCTACCGCGAAGGATGATAATAGGCTGTTTGGACACCAGCTCTTTGACTAAACGATCTGCTTTTGCCCAAGGACCAAATTTTCAGTTCATTGATCTGTAGTTGCTCTTCTGTTTAGCCTCACAGATTGAATTATGGCTCCAATACCGCAATTCTCAATCACACGCGCACAAACCTACGTCTGCTGATTCTGATTCCCAAGGATTCTTTACCCATGCACTGGGTTGCCATTTTTGATGTTGCAGTTCAATGTATATCATTTCACAGAAGGATTTTATTCTTATTCTGAAGTGTCTGCCTGCATGATCACTGTAAATACTGGGTTTCAAATCTATTACTTCATATCTCGTTGAAGGACGTACCATATACTTGTTTTCATTTAGCCAAACACTTTTTCCCCCAAACTTACAAATGAGAAGTATTCAGATGCAAGACAAAGATGAAAATATATCCTGTAAAAGATCCCTAGAGGAAAAGCAAAACTTACAGGGGAATAATAATACTATTCAATGCAATAATACTGAAAAAAAAAGTCTGGTGTCATAAATATAAATGCTTATATACCTATTATACAGCAGGATGTCCGGCGTCCAGACTTGGTCTGTGGTAAAGCGAAGGTTTTTGACACCTGGGTATTCAGATTGGTTCCACTGAAGGTAATGATCATACCAGTGCTAAAGAATATATAGAGAAAAAAACGTTTCAACACACGTACGTACATGTTCTAAATTAGTATGCTTTAAAAGGCCAGATTTAATAGTGGCGTAGTGTTGATTACCACAAAAAAATCATTTCGACGTGGGCTTTAAAAAAAATCAAGCTTACAGTGACTCACTTACAATGAAACTGAATGAGGCCAATTTTTGGAGGATTTTAAAGCAGAAATATAAAATGTTTAGTACTTTCATAAAATCTGTTAAAATGTGTGTATTATTTGATTGTTTAAACATGAATAACATGATGTTTAAATAACATGATGTTTAAATCATTTTTTACAGATTTTTTCACAGTAATGTTGTCATGTCAACAAAGTTGTAATAGAAAAGGATAGTAAGTCAAGTCAAGTCACATTTATTTACATCATTTATTTAGTGCTTTTTACAATACAGATTGTTTCAAAGCAGCTTTATAGAGATAACAGGACAATAATGCAAAAAAGTTTGTTTCCAGAAGAAAATATCGTCACAGTCCAGCTCAAGAAAGTTCGGTGATGTTTCATTTTTGTTTTAAAAAAGTTATTAATTTAGTTAATTTATATATAGCCGCTCTGGAGTAAAAACCGTGATGTCATAGTCCAGCTCAGTTCAGTTCTTGTATAATAGTATCAATGCAGGCAGATCAATATTATTGTTGAATATTAAATGAAATGTTCAATTTAATGTCCCCAACTAAGCAAGCCAAGCCAATGGCAACAAAGGTGGAAAAGGGCGACAGTGGCAAGAAACCAAAACTCCATCAGGTGGCAGAATGGAGAAAAAAACCTTGGGAGAACCCAGGCTCAGTCGGGGGGCCAGTTCTCCTCTGGCCAATGAACGAACAGTGAATGATTATGATTCAGGCAGCATTATAGGTCAGAAGTCAGTGATTTTGTTTTCGTTTTGTGACGCGATTATTGGTCCCATTCACTTCCTCTGTAAGTGCCTTACCCAGATTATCTGTTACCCAGATTTTTGCTTATTTAAAGAAAAGGGAATTTCTTGGTTTATAATAACATCATGCCACAAATGCAATCAACTGAGCATAACTTGTACTGACCTTAGAACAACTGATGTCATTGATAGATATATTGATTTAACACTAGGTCATTTAGTTATGTAATACAAAAGTTTACTAAGACGTGGCTTACCATGTTAAGCCAGATATTGGAGGTCAGTACTTGGTTTTTCTCATCCTGTATGAGCAAAAATGTTTAGAGTGAGTTTAAAATTAATTGTGAGCTTAAAGGGTTAGTTCAGCCAAAAATGAAAATTCTGTCAGTAATTACTCACCCTCATGTTGTTCCAACCCCGTAAGACTTTCGTTCATCTTCGGAACACAAATTAAGATATTTTTGATTAAATCTGAGAGCTGGATCACTCCTCCATAGGCTTCTTAAGATCAAAACTGGCCGGCCCAAAAGTTATGAAAGACATCGTTAAAAGAGTCCGAGTGACTACAGTGGCTCAATCTTAAGTTTATCAAGCGACGAGAATACTTTTTGTGCGCAAAAAAAAACGACTATTCATCATTATCGCTATAACGACTTTATTCAACTATTCATCTCCTTCTCTGTGGGCCTCGAGATTTCACGTAGTGAAACTATACGCAAAGCTTCTGTGTTGCACGTTACACATAGGCTCACTATTGGCCGATGCTGGTCATGTGTGTGATGCGTGTGACGTACAACCTAGAAGCTTTGCGTAGTTTCACTACGTGAAATCTCGAGGCCCACAGAGAAGGAAATGAATAGTTGAATAAAGTCGTTGTTTTTGTTTATTTTTTGCGCACAAAAAGTATTCTCGTCGCTTGATAAACTTAAGATTGAGCCACTGTAGTCACTCGGACTCTTTTAACGATGTCTTTCATAACTTTTGGGCCGGCCAGTTTCAATCCCTTAAGAAGCCTATGGAGGAGTGATCCAGCTCTCAGATTTAATCAAAAATATCTTAATTTGTGTTCCGAAGATGAACGAAAGTCTTACGGGGTTGGAACAACATGAGGGTGAGTAATTACTGAGAGAATTTTCATTTTTGGGTGAACTATCCCTTTAATGATGAATGTCACAAAATGACAACTGTAAATACCACTTAGGGAGTCAAATCAAACTGGTGGCAAAGTCAGTCAGTCAAAGATGAAAATAGACCACTATTTTCAGCTCTAGCCAAATTCAAAACATATTTACGACAAAGAACATCAATATGTTGGTGATGACAAGAAAAAGGAAAACAAGGTGAAACAAACGGATAAAGATTTTCATTAAACATCCAGAACCAGATAAAAATGTAATTTCAGACCGGTTCAGAAAGCAGCATGCATAGCATTTGAGAAGTACATTGCATATGGATTTCTACAAGACTAAAGGAACTAGATAAAATACACCGTGGCTTTCATACCAGATAGCCATACTCCATAACACCCAGGAAGACAATAAAAAAATGAGAGGAAAAGGTGTGACTTACCACATCCATGATCTGTATCAAGCTCATAGACAGAAAGACAGTGAGAGGTTGAGAGTCGTTGGCAATAGGCCTCTCCATGGGGTTATAATCCTTCAGGAGGTTTTTCAACAGGGTCCGCTGGTATGGACCTTGCACTGACACTGACAGAAAGACATGAATGTACTCTACCACCCAGAACAGACACTTCAAATCAAGACATCAGTTCACTGAGCCAAGACACATGCAGAGAGACAGTTAGTATGATGACAGATGTATCTATCTAGTATCTATCTATATATGCATCTATCTATCAATATACACAGTATATATATATATATATATATCCATCTATCTATCTATCCGACATACAGACAGATAGATAAATAGACAGACAGACAGACAGATAGATCAATAGACAGACAGAGGGATAGATAAATAGATAGATGACAGACAGACAGACAGACAGACAGACAGACAGACAGACAGACAGACAGACAGACAGACAGACAGACAGACAGACAGACAGACAGACAGACAGACAGACAGACAGACAGACAGACAGACAGACAGACAGATAGATAGATAGATAGATAGACAGACAGACAGACAGACAGACAGACAGACAGACAGACAGACAGACAGACAGACAGACAGACAGACAGACAGACAGACAGACAGACAGACAGACAGATAGATAGATAGATAGATAGATAGATAGATAGATAGATAGATAGATAGATTTTAAAAACTCAATTATTTCTGCCAAATATAGCCCCAGAAAAGAGGTTAAAAGGCATTGTAAAGAGTCTGTATGTGCATGGCATGTGTGGATAAGGTATGACTGAATGGAAGAGAATACATTTATCTTAAGGTTAAAAGCAAGAAAGGACCCGCTCTTGAATTTATTACTCTCATTCACACTTGAATGCAGTGCCAGCCCCCAGCAATAACAACAGATTTAATATTAACAGATTCCCACTGGCATTCTCAACTGACTATGACCACTAGCAGCAATGAACGCATAATATAGTGCTTGTAGCATTACTGACATGAATAATCCTTCAGGGCGATTCTGTGTTGTTCAGCAAAAGTATCAAGCAGCATATGACGGGTTTGCCCTAAAGCATCTACAGGGCATGAGACTCGACACAATCCGAAAACCCCCTTGGCTGCATAATTACTAGGTTTAGAAAGAAATAGAAATAAAGGTGGAGGGATGCCATAAGCATTGTTTACAGGAGCGAAGTAAGCAGCCGTATACCCTTACAGTGATTGACAGAATTAAACCAAAATGTGCCTCCCATCTACACATCTGCATCTATACACCTACACATTTGAACCTCTTACTCTTAAAACATCAAATGTGTCACGTGTTCACCAATAACTGGACACTCAATCAAGAAGGGTAATTAGACCCAAGAAATGATTTATATTCAAGGATAATTAAATTTAATAGTTAAAATGTTCCTTCACCATGTCAATGACTCTGCTATATCCATAACCTTTTCTTTGGGAATTATATTACATGGTTTTCTTAATCAAAAACCAGAAAGATCAACACTGGAACATTTAAGGGGAGGTATTTATTGCCTTTGAATATCTTTCAAATTGCATCTTTTGAACTATAGATAATAATATAATATAATATAATATAAACTATAGATAATCACTCACTCACAGGCACAGACTGATCACATGACGTGCATTGATATGTAGTTTGTAGGAAGCAGAACTAATAAAATAAATATCTGTTAAAAATTGAAGTTTTTAAAACACTGCAAATATGCAGATATATGAAGCAAATGTTCTGTTTGGGATCTGACAGACTTTATGATACTGATTTATTATTTTTTTTAATAACATTTAAATGAATATAATTGAATAAAAATAGCATTTAAATATCAGGTTGATACTGCATAACTTTTTCTTAGAGAAACAATTATAAAACTTACAAGTATCCTTCTTGAAAAAAAACGTTTTTATAGTGGTCAAAAAGAAGAAAAAATTCAATTAATTTTCAAATGCATAGACTCTGTCTTTTGCATACAATTTAGTTTATTTGTATTTATTTTCCTTGTCTACAGTGCGTTTAAATAGAAGCAACATTACTAAAATGAATACCAGTTACATTTCTGATAAGTGAAGGTTTAAAGCTTCAGTCAATTTTGATTTTTTTTAAGTCAGCTCAGAATCCGATACCCAGAAATGTAATTTCTATCAAAACACTTCATCTTCAGCAACTGTGAAAACATGAAGATCCATGAATATTCTGTGATGTGACATATAAAAAATTATGAAGAGAATTACATATTAAGAGAATGTACGTGAAATGAATCCAAATGACCTGGTGTGAAATAGACAACCCAAATAAAAGTTCTGCTTTATGACAGACATGTGAATAGAGAGGGAAAGAATGAAAGCTAAAATAGAGAGAGGCTTTCCATGGCAACACACACACACACACACACTCCCTCTTTCTACTCCACTGCAGCAACATGTCCATAAAAACAGCTGGAGAACTGAATCTACAAATGCACCTCCGTCACCTCCATGCAGTCTCATGTACTCATGGATTTAGAGGAATGAATGAGAGAGAGAGAGAGAGAGAGAGAGAGAGAGAGAGAGAGAGAGAGAGAGAGAGAGAGAGAGAGAGAGAGAGAGAGAGAGAGAGAGAGAGAGAGAGAGAGAGAGAGAGAGAGAGAGAGAGAGAGAGAGAGAGAGAGAGAGAGAGAGAGAGAGAGAAGACGGGAGGGGAAGAGAAGGTGCAATTTATGATTGCAGCTTCTAATTCTTCATGGCAAAGCAATTTTGTCTCATTCTCCTTCTTGTTCCCTCTGGTTGAATCTGATTCACCCTCTTTCTCTCTCTCTTGACTGCAATAGTGGTTAAAAAAAAAAAAAAACCTTGAAACATCTGGGGGCACGAGGTAGCCAAAAAGCAAACCGGTTTACAGAGCACACATAAGCTAGAACCAAAAACAAAACAAGATCGTACGCTGCTTTCTCTTAAATGTGCACCTGCGTTCAAGTCTACATCTCTTTCCTGAATAATTGTTTCATACACACACAGATGTACATTTGAACATAGTGAGGAACCTACCCTGAATCAAAGCGGAGATCCCACAGAGAGTGAAAGCCAAAGAGTGCCACATTCCAGGAGATATGAAGGAAAAGCAGGGCAGAAAAACGGGAATATGTTCGGATATGGAGAGAGGAGGAGGAAATATCCTGGTGGAGTGAAGGAGAGGAGAGGAAAGCAAGAGCTGACTTGATGCAAGCAGTGGACAGAATAAATGTGGAAGAGAGAGAGAGAGAGAGAGAGAGAGAGAGAGAGAGAGAGAGAGAGAGAGAGAGAGAGAGAGAGAGAGAGAGAGAGAGAGAGAGAGAGAGAGAGAGCTTACCCAATGATGTCGGCAAATCGCAGCGAGTGAGAGAAGAGGGAAAAAAGACATGATTGATTTGAGACTCACAAGTCAGCTCTCTCTCTCTCCGCCCAAATCTCTGAGATTCCCTGAGAAGGACAGATGAATGGGAGGAAGGATTGGGAATACAAAGGGAGAAAGACCAATGACTAAAAAAGGGGGAAAACTGATCTTGAACTGAAACTGAAAATCACATTCGGATTAATCGTCCACTGTTTCATCTCTCTTTGTCCTACTTTTCTTCTCCATTATTCCTGGTCTTATAGAATCATAAATATTCTCAAAGTGAGATATTGAGAGGAATTGAAAAGCGTGGTCACTAGAAAAACTTTTGTTATACGGAGGAGACTGTTTTTCTTTTCAAAGGTTTTTTTTTTTTTTTAGATAATTATCATTTTACTACAGCCCTTTCATGTAATAGACTGATATAACCAACAAACAGTGCCTTTAAATATTATTATATTATATAAATTTGGGGCCAGATTATTTTAAAGAAATGAATACTTTGATTCAGCTATGGCGCATTATACTGATCAAAACAAAAGTGACAGTAAAGACATTAAGATTTTTACAAAAAAATCTATTTATCGAAGAATAGGTACTGGGGAAAAAATGATTGCGTTTCAAACAAAAATATTAAGCATCAGAAGAAATGTTTCTTGAGCAAATCAGCATTTAGAAGCACACTGAAGACTAGAGTAATGATGCTGAAAATTTAGCTTTATCATCACAGAAATAAATTACATTAACGTATAAGTAGGCTAGAGAACAGTTTTAGAAAAAACGTATTTTAGCACAGAATAGGAAAAATACATAGAAAGGTCTAAATTAGGCTAACGTTACCAATACAAAATCCTGTCTATAGCGATACTATTTCATCTTGAAACAGTGTTGCCAGAAACGTTGTAGCCCGCTTTTTGTAAATGAATTAAATTAATTTTGAAAATTAATTTAAAAAGAAAATAAATGAATTATACTCAAAAGTTTTAATAAGACACAAAATATGCCGCAAATTGTCTGTTTTCTCTTTCAACATCATGCTGAGGTGAGCACACTTCGAAGAGACATTTGCCAAACAAATCAGTCTAAACATAGAACAAATATTCAGCACTTAAACGTGTTTTACCATAGCCTATAGCTAACTTAGGTAAAAGTTTGCATATAGCCTAATTTAAAAGTTAAAGCAGAGACAGTACGTTTTGCAACTTACCTGAATAACACCCAGTTTAATGTCGGAGGTATTTTAATGTCTAATGACTTTCGCCCTCTCTAATATCTCTATGTTTCGCCCCCTTGAATAATGAGATTTGTTATTACCGCCTAGCCCTAATCAAAGCAAGAATGTTCCATCTGACGTCCATCGCGCGTTTGTCATGCGGTCCTCACAAAACTCCGTTCCCGATAGACCAAATCAAGTCCCGCCCTACATTGTTTCTTGTTCGAGAAGCTTAGATCGAAGCTATTCACAATAGACCTCATTGATATCAGCGCCATCTTAGATTTTTAACGGCCGGGAATAAAAGCGAGGCTGTGAGGGATAGGCTACATCTTTTCAGTGTACTGTTATTTAATGTGTTTTTGGATTCTTCTGCTGACGAAACACTGCGAAATATCTTTCCAAGAAGTTGCACTTGCAGTAGACAAAAAAACGTATAAGTAATAATCAGGGAGTTTTATACAACTATTTACAGCGGATTAATCCCTCAGCCTCGCTTTCATGGCGCTGCTCTGAATATAGGGAAGAAAAGGGATACAATAGGACTTCCATTTCATGCCGACTTCAATCATTTATCCATCTGCAATGCATACTGGGAAATCGCAACATTGTTTAATATGAAATTGTTTGTTCAGATGGTTCTTTAAGGCTAGTTGCAGCAAAAGTTGGAGTAATGTTTTAGTTCTGTAGCGTACATTCAAAATAATTCACAATTCTTAGTATCTCAGAAAATAAAACCTATATACAATGTAGGCTAATTGCTTTTTAAGTCTGAAATTGGCAAATTTTCCAAGTAGGCCTATACAAAAAAATTGTGAGACATACCAGCAAGTCAAGCATTTTCAGGCATGCTTGTGTGTGTGTGTGTGTGTGTGTGTGTGTGTGTCTAAATGGGATAACGGAGATTATGTTGGAGGGGGTTTAATTGAGGAAGTGCTGGGATATGCAAGTGGCACACAGTAATGTGCTTAGTTAAACTCCTCCTCTCATTCGTCCTGACGAAGTGCTGAGACAGGGGCCCGGGAATGGGAAACCAGAGAGCGAGTGAGAGCCCTATAATAGATTACCCTATTACTACAGATGCCCTTCGGTAGCCTCTTCACGCAGGGAGGGAGCCGACGTGAGCGGAGCTTACATTCAGTCAGGCATCTGGAGAGGCTTTCACACCCCACTGCTCTCTGAGAGAAAGCCTAACAGCGGTATAACATATAGATATGTCATGGAAAACAAGCGTTTAATATATCACCTAAAGACAGCGCCATTAAAAATGATGATGCCAAGATATTTGATCGCATTTAGTAGACCTGCACAAAACTGTTGTTCTTCAAAAAAGGACTGCTTAAAAGCTGTTTGTGAGTGCCCGTTTAAAGAGTGGAAACTTAAAGTCCAGCAGGAATTGATCGGTTCATTCAGTGGGACTTGCATAACTGAATGGAGCCAGATCTGAATGAGTTTCGGGACTGTGGCGGCTGAAGGTCAAGTTCACCCTCGAGAGCATCTTTTTGTATTACAATAAATAAATGTGAGTCTATTGTTTAACATGAACCAATAGCCCACACAGACTAGAGGTTTTCAATCTTTTAAGATGCTACGGACCCCCAAATCTCCTCGTAGGAGGCACCCCAATCCTAAAATTTAAAAGGCTTATAGTTTCTTATATAAAAAGATCCAGTTTATTCTGTACGAAAAAAACAAAAATTAAAATATTAATTTGGAAAAAAATTGTTTTCTATGAAGCTATGTAATTATGTTCTTTAATGTGTTTATTTATAAGTATTTTTACACTGTTTGCTTAAACTCTTGTGTCCCTCTGGGGGCCCCAGACCCCCTTTTGCTTAACAACTTTATCCCAACAAAGCATGGTTTGGTGACCACTGACCAGTAATGCTATTCAAAACGCTTATGATGTTATCAAAACAGAAAAACCACATGTGCTAAAGATGTGCAAAAGCAGACTTCTGGGTTACAGATTTCCTGACACTATGTGGTCATTTCGGGAACTGCATTTGTGCAGGGCGGTAGAATCTGGGCTCATGCTCGAGTGTATGAAATGAAGAGAGAAAGTGTGTGTGGTACTTAGACTAATGTTTTTCATAATGGGGAAATTATTATCCATAGCGTGACTGCGTTGTTCCATAACATGGTTCATAGGAAAACACCATGTGGTGAAGATGCATCCTGATGATTTCATGAAGAAAAATAAATGAGAGAAAGTACTGTGATGTTCAAAAGTTTTGACTCTTGAAAGTAATCATGAGATCCTCCCATGAGGCTGCAGTTTCATTCCCACAAGGCATCATTAGGCAGACACAATTTGCAGTTGATTTGGTTAAGCAAGCAGGGACTCAGACATTTTTTGCACACCGGTCTCGTTCCTGGAGGGTAGAGAATACAATTGAATTGATTTCATCATATTATCATTCAGGAACCACTGAAGATAGCAGTTCGGCAGAGAGAAGCAATCAACTAATGATCTGGGAAACTAAATGACATGACACCACTGTTTCCTGACAAAGGCTGCTCTCTGTCAATGTGCTGCACTGTGGGATTTTAAACGCTGCGTAGATGAGTTTGAGTATTCTAGCACACTGACACATTCCTGCACTTAATAGGGAATTATTGACAGATCATCTCATATAGTATCGTAAGCAAACAACTTAAAAGATACTGAACCTCTTTTGGTGTACCACTTTATCTTGCAGGTTATGTACTTCTTATAGTAATTACAATAACTGGTTAATAACCCTGAACCTACCCCTAAATGTAACCTTAACCCATGTAATTATCTTATATTACCCAGTACTTTCTTAGGTTAGTACACTAAGTACAAGTGCACATATACTGTAAAATAAACTGCCACCTCTTGCAGTCCTTCTCTCTCAGGTATTGAGAGAATGTCATCCACTGATGCTATTTGAATATTTCTATTCAACAGACACTCATCTGTCTTCAGTCCCATGCCCTTGATAATCAACATCATCTCTATGAACCTTTTATTAATATATAATAGGATGACTTTTGTACAAATGCTGTTTGAAAAGCTATTCAGAAATCTTTATGCATTTTTACTCTTTGCGTTTTATTGAACTCCACTCCACAACCTCCGCATTATGGTTTATGTAACATTGCGTTTTCCCACTTCAAATGGGTATTCTCATGGAAAACATGTACGATATAGTATATCTAGTTCTAGGATTATTCAAATTGAAATACTTGCTTCCATTCAATGTTGGTCAAATTAAATATTTTGTTTTAAATTTATTTAAATAAGTTTGTTATCAAATATCCGGACTATTACATCGTTTAAAACGTTTTTAATGGTTTACATTTATTTGTATGTTTTTATATTCTAGCAATATTTATTTATTTTTATTTATCATTTATTCTAACAGGATAGTCCCAATGAGATATGAAATCTCTTCTTCCAGGGAGTCCGGGCCAAAATTGCAGCACAAGTTTCACATAAAAAAAAAAAAAAGGTTGGTGTCACTAAGACTTTAAGAAATCTATACTTTCAGCAAGAATGCATTAAATTGATCAAAAGTGACAGTACATTTAGAAAGTTACATATTTATATTGCAAATAAATGATGTTCTTTTGAACTTTGTTCATCAAAGAATCCTGGAAAACTATTTCCCTTAAAATATTACGCAGCATATTTTTCAACAAATGTTTTTCAAGAAACAATTCAAAATACTAGTATGATTTCTGAAGGATCATGTGACCCTGAACAATGCTGAAAATTCGGCTTTGCATCACAGGAATACATTTAAATATATATATATAAATAGGAAAGTAATCTTAAATTGTGCCAATTACTTTTTTACTATATATATTTTTTGTTTGATCCTTGCGCTCCAAATAACTTTGGTAACAGGGTTTAGTGGTTGACATTTTTAACAAAAAACTCATTACATCATCATTGTAGCCCAAACATTTTATTGAGACCGAGACAGAGAGAGAAAAAGAGACACTAGGTTGGAGGGTGTTCCTGTCGGTTCTTCAGACTTCTAAGGGTGTTCGGTTTCATCTCCTCATCTCTTGGCTGAAATAATCAGGCTGCTGTCACTGAGGCCGGTCGTCTCCTCCCTCTCTCTCTCTTTCCGTCTCACTCTCTGAGGAAGCATCCAGAAAAGATCTTAATGCTGCTTCCTTCGAAAGGAACACCCTGGAGGGATGAGAATAAAAGAGAGGTCATTATCAAAAACAACCGCTAAGCTCATTAACAACAAGAGCATGAAGAACAGCACACAATGCCCTCAAACGTTTGTCTTTATCCTGTATCTTTTGTGAAGTGTAATTTCTGTGCCTTTAGCAGCACCAAAAAAAAAGGAAAAACAAATAGTTTTTCTGAGCACAACCATATCCTCTATTGGATGGACAAACAGATAATCCCACCACAGAGCTACAGAATTCATACTTTTCAGGAAAATCTACCAACGAAGGGCTTAGTTATCAATGCACATTAAACTGGTATAGAAGACATTTTAATACAACAAAAAAACTACACGCTTCACCTTTCAATGGACCATTGCAATTTTTTGCATTTTTATTCTCCCTTTGCTTCTGCCAGCACAAAACCACACAAAGATCATCAGGATTCAACCAAATAAATCTGTTCCAAAGCAGAACCACAAACATCCATCCAAAATATAGCTTAGTATCTATTTCAATCAGATCAACATTTGCAAGAGTTTTAAGGTTTGAAAGATGTCAGAGAATATAATGAACTGCAGGCCTATAACAATAATGAATATTCAGGAACAATATCATGCACATCAAAATCCCTGTACTGCAATAACCACAAATCATATACAAAATCAGCTTGTGCGAACAATGACTTTGAGTTTAGAAGTTCAGCATCTAAACTCACAATAAAGACAGCAAATGGTGTCATACTCAATGAAAAACTATTTTAATCTGTCATTATTTGAAGTCAGAGCCAAAATAATGTTTGCACTAGATGGCGGCTGCTAACTTGAAGTATTGTCTGCGGTTCATTTACAATATAGAGACAGTTTTAACCAATGACATCACAGATCTTCCAGCATCAAAAGTAAAACTCACTGTCAGCAAAATAACTCCTTTTCTTGAGTTCAACTCTAAAAGTATGCATTCCAAATGGACAACTTATCTTATGCATCTTATCCTTGCATCCAAAGAAAATCACATTCCTGATTCTTGTTAAGTAATGCTTTATTTTTTCCTTTAAAAACACAGATCTACTACAGTTCAAGTCAAACCTCAGTTCTTAAGAGAATAACATTATCACAACATGTTATTGATGATATGAGGGTTTCTGACTGTCATACTAATAAACAACCGAACAGCTTATTTGATTTTTCCACTCCACTTTTGCTCGTAAACATGTATAATGCCGGTACACATTGTACAATTTTGGGCTGTCCCAGACAAAAGATGACTAATCATGGCTCAAAGGTTCAGGTTCAAAGACGGCTGTTGTCACGGTCTTGCGACCAAATACAGTCTGCGATCATTTTCTGACTGTGTCAGAAATTTAGAATGATCATCTCCCAGTGTGTTTGCTGCTACGACCTACGTCTACTGACTAGCCAATAAAAATGCAACATGAAAGGCGTATAGGTCAATGCGACATGGCACTAAAACTTAAGACTACTTACTTCAAGCTCGAATTCGCAAAATTGGCATGCTAAGTTGGCCTCTTTTCCCTAGGCATGACCACATCCATATTCTCCTCTTTCGATTACTCCACTTTTTTTCAGCACATATAAAAACCACAATTGCCAAAGTGCGATTCATCTTGCTCTGTTTACCACTAGCGCATGCTGTTGATGTTTTATTCTTCTATACAAACTTGCGCCGTGGCCTATGATTCAATAAGTGTCATCATCGTACAGTCTACATACACGTCATACCCAAGTTTATTAGATCCATGTCGTACAGTGTGATTTGTAATGATCTTATAGGATTGCCAAAATCGCAGTCTGTAGTAGGCATAAGTCTTAGTGAAAACACGAACAAACCTTCTGTGAGTCGAGCTTTGCCTCCGGTGGGCTGACACAGCACAGTTGAGCAACCGACACAAAGCACGACCGTCTGTGCGTGGCTGAATACCGTTGTGATCTTATAACATCCTGAAACACAAGAGAGACATAACACGTTTAAGACTATCCAGACTCTGACAGGTACAATCATCCAGTATATTGATTATGTGAAGGACACTCACCTGGACACTTGACATCCATGAAATAAGAATTGGGACTCTGTACGAGTCGCTTCTTCTTGTGCCTCCTCCTCTCCTCCTCAGGGGTGGGGTGCAGCAAGTCTTTTGCGAGCTATTTAAATAAATAACATGGCAATACATGAGAAAACTGCTTTTAAAAACCAATTGACCAGCAACTTTACATAAACTTGTATTGAAATATGGTGAGCTGCCCAGCCAGACAGCATCTTTGGGCATTACATAAGTGCGCATATGACGCCCAAAAATAGTGTCCAAGTAGGCATCACATTAGATTTTGAGGCAGCCATTCAAAATCCTTTGAGTCTTGATCACATGCAGTTAATTTGGGCAACTCAAGAAAGCTTCGTGTAATCGTTTACAGTCATTAAGCCATTTTTAACACCTCAGATGTGGGACTTAAACAATTTAGCAGTTTTAAAATTATGAATGAATAATGTCAGACTGCATAAACACATCTATACTTAAATGCGCGACACGTTACAGTTAAACGTCCATGTTTTGTTCTATGTGGGCCGCCATCTTGATGCAGAGCGCGAACGCACGCTTCCGAACCATTCAAGACTAAACACTTATTTTTATGTTCATCTTCTCGTTTATACGGCAACGCGCACATTAAGGTCAGTAATATGGATATGTTCGTGAACGCGCTTCAATATTTAGGTCTTAATGGCTTGTAAGTGGTGTATATTGACATGTTTTTGCTCTCTGGTACTCACTGGCATGTTGGCGAAGATTAAGCCGCTGCCAGAAAGGAAGTTCCAAGCGGAAGCAGACGAATATCATCGGACGAGCGCGGACGTGAACGGAAAGGCGTCATCAGACGCAGAGCGCGGACATGTTGGTAGAGGCAGATGAGGTCAATAACAGAACGTAACTTTGTCTGTATTGTTTTCTTTTTTTCTCTTTTATATAGTTTTGTAAATTCTATATTTTTTTGTAAATCTTCTTTTCCCCTGGCTGTTGTTTTTATTTGTATTTCTCCTCCCTATTTTTTAGTGTTAGGTTATATTGTAGTATAGGCTATATCTGAATGATTAAAAAAGACATAGGCTATAATAAGGAGGACACATGTAACGGGTTTAATGGCTCCTACATAAAATATATGCTGGAAATGTATAATAAACTATGACTATTTATTTTAATGATCTTTAGCCTATTTTAATTAGGCTAATACTTAAATTAGGCTATCTTATAAACAAAAATATATCCTACGAAATTGTAGCTACCGTGGTATGAGTTTTTTCAGATAATATATCATCTTTGTGTTTTATTTTTGAAGTTCCTTAATGAAGGTTAAATATCCTGGTGCATGATTATGGCAATTATTCTGTTTGAACATTGTATAGGCTTCAAAATACAGTGGCATAGGCTATTTCATACCATGGTGTTTTTTTTAAGAGTCGTTTTCTGTGTTGTTTTATTCATTTTAACTTTTCATCAGGCCTATAATACAATTACATTGATTTATAAGTCTGATATGAGTACTATTCATTTGTTAAACTGTTTAATGTTAAAGAGTTCTGATGTGGAATATGCAGCTGGTAACGGGAAGTGTCTTCCTAAGAGTAATGCCATCTCAAGTGCACTAATAATGTACTTGACCTGTCCTTTAGTGAGCAGAACTCCTCCACAGAACATCAGGAGGAATCAAGACCGACTGCTCACTTCCAGCTAATGATGAGAGACAAGTGTCTGCAGATGCGGCCACCCCGAGACTTCACACTGGCAGCTGCAGCATCATTCATGGGTCACTGCAGTTGCTGTAGCAGTACAGCTCCTGTTCAGCATTCCAAAACGGACATCTTATCTATTGTAGGATCAAGGGCAGTTTGTTTGCCTACAGTAGAATAATGAGAGTTTGCCGTTAGGATCCTGAATGGCTACATGCCCAGGGTTTACTAAATAAAAAAGGATGTTCAGGAGAAAATGTTGGACAGGTTAAAAATAATTACCTATTATTTTGGTCTGGTTATCTTTAACACATATCACCAAAACAACCTGAGGTAAAATGGTGTATTTCATCAGATAAGTGAATTGTGGTCAGGTAATTCATGCAGGCTGTCCTGCTTTGGCAGTAATCTTTGAAAGATCTCTAGTACATATTAGACGATTTGGCCCAAATGGTAGTGCCTCTCAGTATGTGAGACAGCTTGATTGATGCCTGACTATCTGAAGAGCTGAAAACCCCATTCAGATAGTAGAAGTTACGTAGGCTATTACTTGCAGGAAAATGGCTTTAGACAAATATTGTTTACTTGATTGGGCCTAATGAAATCCGATATTCCCATGAAAAGGAGAGTATTTTTCCTGTAAATGTCTTTACCTTGATAAATGTTTTGGTCCACTGCCAATATAAAAAAACTAATATTGATTATAATTTGAAGACAATTACAAATGTAAGTATTAACATAATCATACATTGGCTTTACTCTAAAGGACTTTGATTTGTTAGGCTAATTCGCCGTATTAAAGACGATTTGAACTCATGGTAGGCTACTTAATTTGGTTTAGAATAACAAAACAAACTGGATTAAACTTTAAATTGAATCCCCGTTTTATTAGGTCAGTGAATAAGATCAAATATTTTCTAATGTTTAGAAACTTCATGTAACAAGCTCGTTTAACAGAAAAAAGTTGTTTCTAGCCACGTCACTCAATACACTCGTTAACAGTAACTTAGCTATGTGTGAGGTTTATAGCGTTATAGCTGCATGATAAAAATGTCAAATTTAGCTTATATGCGTGGTTTGGCCCCAAAATATTTGTCTACTTCCGTGTCTGGCTCGTTGGTCTAGGGGTATGATTCTCGCTTAGGGTGCGAGAGGTCCCGGGTTCAAATCCCGGACGAGCCCGGTGTTTTAGCACTAAAGCCAATATAACCACAGAACCTGACTGTATCATTAGTCACGTACAGCAGCTCAAGGCGCCTGTCAAGACTTGTAGAAGTGTTGTGCAAAAAACTCCAACCAACCAAGACTTTTGAAAAACCCTTTTGGCTCATTTATACTTCAAAAATAACTGATAGCTCAGAGTGTTGTAGCAACGTGATTTGCTCTCTGTATTTTTAGTCCCATTGGTAGTAAAGTGTCTGATTTAAATCTAAATGCAGTGTAAATAGCCAATAATGCAAATAGAAGACAGGACACAAAATAATGTTACTTAAAGTTCCTTCTATTTCCAGCTTGTTCAAACATTTGGCCATAACTGGATGACATAATTTGTTTTGATTCATATCTGGCATAACAGACCTCATTTCATGATTAAAATGACGTAATGAAAAAGAGAATTTGACAATTGTTCATCATTGCATAATGCATAGTCTTCCATTCTGAACACAGATGTAGTTTTCATAAAATCCTTGTGTTTCGTCCAGTGTGTTGGATTGGCCGAGATCACAGGATATTAGTTATTTATCTGCTCCTCCTGATAGGTGGAGGTGGAGATGGCTCCGTATGGATCCACAACTGTTTGAGCGCAACGCACGACAGTAGCAAACAAGAAGAGGCAGAGAAGAAAGAGAAAAAATATGGCAAAGCCCAAATCCACATCGATCTCCAGCACTGGCAGCACTGGCTGGTCCATCGGTGAAGTGCGTTGCTCAGAGAAGCTTGTCAGATAGTGTCACCAATGTTGAACGGATGGTTTATCCACAAGGACACTGAGATGTTATCCACATGTTATTGTGTCCTTGAAATTTAGTCAAAGTCCTTTGGTAGAACTGGGACAGAGTACCGGTACAATGGCAATCCCTGTTTCAGTGTTTGTTTTTTGACAGGAGATCTTCACTGCGCCCTTGCGAATTGGATCCCAGAATACGAGTGCTTGCTTACGGTGTATAAAGCCACATCACCCTGATTAAAAAAAAACATCATTATCAAAATGAGGCAGTAACATCATACAGGCAATGTAACAAAATATTTGCAGCCCACATTTGATGTCGAATGAATTAAGGCATGATTGAACCTTATATGAATTATAAATCAACTGAAATCGAAATAAACTTGACAGGCTCTGTTCCCATTATAATCAAGAAATGAGACAAGAGGAATATTGATGCTAAAGGATGAAATATAACCCTTAATTGGCTCTGTTCTAAAATCTAGAGGTTGTCTACTGTCTAGGTGTCTAAGTTGCAGTCACATTAGCGAAATTTCAGCCAAAAAGGCCCGTTGTCTATTGTCAATGGTGTAGCGATTTATGACGAACAGCTCACACAGAAGTCACTTTCAAACCAAGCAGCTTTCTGTTCATCAACATGGCACGGCCAATGGGAACCCTTTGCAAAATCTGCGGGGGAAATATTCACCCTCACATGGAATTCCTGATCGCATGGATTCTTATTGAAATTACTGTACATCGCCTGCAAAGATTTGCCAAAAATTGAGGCCCTTGCAAGTTGCAGCACTGGTTGTTCCAACTATTTAGCAGGTGAAATCCAGTAATTTTTAAATGGAATCCACACGAATGGAAATTTTGCCTGAGGGCAAACGATTTCACCATGCAGACTTTGCAAGTTGGTCAAGCTGATCACACAGACTCGCAGCGCTGACCAACAACAAACTTCTTGGTTTGAAAGTGACATGCTTCCTACATCGCTACACTACTGACAATAGAAAATTGATTTTTTGCCCACAAAATTTCACTAACGGCACTTTAAATAAGATCACATAACTGAAATAGAACCTCAAAAGTAACAAAATTTGGAAAACTCTACCGCTGCGTCCAAAATTCACATACTGTCTTGAGTATATACTGTACTACATTTGAATTTGAACTTCCTTCGCAACTGTTAAAAAAAATGTTCTATATAGTATGAATGTGTGTAGTATGAATGAAATTCGGACGTACTACGTCTGTCATGTTGTCATTATCACGTGACCAACCAGCATCAGTTACGTCGCTTCACTGCCATTCCTAAATCCTCTCCCGTGGCCTCATGGGATAGTAAAGTGTCCATCAAATGCACACTTCAGAATCTGACAGGAAGTAGTAAGTCATCCGGGAACTTTTCGCCCATTGTTTTTCGAATACTCTGCATTCGGACATACTACTCAGTTGGCGTATTGTTTTTTGCATACTATATAGTAGGGAAGTATTCAATTTCGGACGCAGCGTACATGTGTAGCAATTTAGCATGTTGCTAAGCTAACAATATGCAAGCATGAAGTGGCTAAAACAGTCATTTTTTATTAGATTGTCAATTGTTTTATTTATTTTGGGGATATGTATAATGGACACCAATTGGAAGGAATTATCTTTTCACTGTGCTCATCATAATGATGCTTTTCTGCAAAAAGATACATGTGAGCTCAGACCCCTGGCTGTGTTCAGTTCAGTTCTCCGTGCTAACCTCCACATGACACACTTCTACATTACCATCTCTGCTCTGACAGTCTTTCAGTCAAACATCTCCGTTCTTCAAGTACACCTGGTGGACCTTCATCAAACAGAGCATTTGCATTTTTGCGGCCTCCTCCTGGCACCCAAGCCATTATGAATAGTTTAACAGGAGTTGAATGACAGGAGTTGAGTTGGGTTAAGCCTGGCTGTGGATCAAGCTCTGGCCTTTACTGAAGGCCGTGGTCCAGTCACACGCCTGATTCAAATGCGTCCGTAACTCAAGCAGGCCTCAGACTAAATAGGTAAGGACACGTCACACCAAGGGAAAAAAGAAGGACAAAGAAGAACGTGATGGAGGGGAGAGGCCTATACCAGAAAGACAATACTCAACAGCAATTAAGTTCGCCACCAGGGGCAGCGTGAAGAGAAATTGAGACAATGAAGGGAGGCGATACCTTTCATTTGATTGGCCGGCAAGCCAGAAAACGGATGGAGCAAGAAAGAGTAAGGTGATGTAGTAGAGATATCCTTTCCAGTTATATGGTTTCTACACTCACGTTCAGGAGAATGAGGAGGAAAGGGAGGGGGAAAGAAGGAAAGATGAGGAAATTGTTGAGTAAACTAGAGAGATGGGGCCATTTCCAAAACCTCTTATAAATAATGAATAATCCCAAAGAGATTTAATTAGGGTAACTGAATAAAGTTTAGCCAATGCACAACTAATCTTGTGCCCCATGGAGGTAGATCTCATTTCAGGTACTACACCGCTGCTGTTTAGGAATAAAATATTACGTGACATATTACATCATTTAATTATTTAACATTAATTGCTAATAATATTAATATGATTTAAAGACGAGATATTATATGTTTATTTTTATTACACTGGTTTAATTTAAAATGTTAAGAAAAATATTTATCATCACCCTGAACACAGATTAAACTTTAGGATTTTTTTTTGCCATACGCATCTGTATAATTGACAAGAAAACAGGAGGTTTTCAATCATAAGAATCAGAAATGGAAATACTGTACATTGCTCTTGGTTTTATTTATAACGTTTTTAAAATCGTAGAAAATTTTCTCAGAATGAATTTAATCCGGTATTAATACGAATAAAATATGATTAATAATATTCCACAATAATATTAAGCAGCTCAACTGTTTTCAGCATTGATGATAATGTGTCTTGAGCATCAAATCAGCATATTAAAAATGAATTCTGAAGGATCATGTGACACTGAAGGAATAATAGCTGCTGAAAATTCAGCTTTGCCATCACAGGAATAAATTAGATTTTAAAATATATCAAAATAAAAAACGGTTTCTTTAAATTATAATAATGTTTCACAATATTACAGTTTTTACTGTATTTTTAATCAAATAAATGCACTTGGTGAGAATAAGAGACTTCTTTCAAAAACACTTACAACAGTTTAATTACTCCAAACTTTTGTCTGGTAGTGTATATGTGCATGCCTTATTTTTGCAATAAAGTAAAAAAAATAAAAATTATATTAAGTATGTATTTCAGAAAATAATTCTATATTGCCTGTCACTTCCATGGAGACTTTAGCGCAAAAATGAGGCATATTAGATAACATTATATCTGTTATAAATTAATTTGGCATCATGCACTCACCTGTATTACATGTCCCATCCCATTCTCCTCAGAGTGGTACAGACCTTATTTAGATAGAGTACGCCGAGCACATGATTTAAATGACCCGTAGGCCAGAGTACCATAGAGATATGGAGGGACAGAGCTGGATCACCGCTGAAAGACATGGAGAACTGAACTCAAAGTGTGCAGTCGCTGTGACCCTTATGTGTGGAGGTAGAAAAGTGACACGACCACATTACCATAGAGGACCAATTACAGTCAGTGTGTGATCACGCTAATTGCTGATCTGAGATCAGATTTCAGCCCATAACCCTGCATTAAGGCTAACAGTCATAGTGTGGTCGGTAACTGATCTAAGATATTAAAGTGGCAGTTAACTCTAATGTTGTCCAAGGTTCATTACACAGGGGAGAGTCAGGTAGCCAAAACAGTGGAGAGTTACAGCGGATGGTATTAGAGATGTGAATATTTAGTATGGGTCCCCAAACATGACATGCGGGGGGAAAAATATGTATAATGTGGCCACAAATGAACAATTCATTCCCACGACTTACTAATACGTCAGCATGTTTTACTAATTTGTTCCCTTGTGCTGTCTAGACTTGGAGAAGGGCTACTCTCTGAAAATTAAAGGACGTTTCTGGAAACTAACTGGCATGACGCATTTATCTTACTAATAATAAATTGTTACATTTGAATTTATTCTGAATTACTCTGAAATTAACAACTAGTAGATTACGTTAAATCCATACCACCAAAAATCTACGCTCAGGTTAGTAACGGACTCCGCCGAACACATTGGCATTAGTCGTGTGTACTGAGACTGTAGAAGCTAATAATGAAATTTCCGTTAATAACAATGTGTTGTTAGACCAATCTGAATAGGGTGAGCCTCAACCTCTGATTATCGTAATATTATTCTAAGTGTTCATGTTCAATGTTTATATAAAGTTACCATTAGAGAAGTTAAATTGGTCAACTTATTTCTATGGCAATGGTCATGACCTCTGGTTAGATATAGTCTCAATTAAGTGTGTACAGATCTACGGGGACTAAATATCATACTTAGAAATAAGCAAGCGTGGTGCGGCATCTAAAGGTATTAGTCAACCGTCTCTGCTAATGATCAAGACTGACGAGTTTGTGATTATGAGATCCGTATATCCGGGCGCAGTGAGACTCGAAGTGATAAGAATCCGAATGAACGAGTGTAAATTGAATAAAGAGTTAATTAGAATAATCAAATGTGTAGTTAAACTATTATACCAGTGACCAATAGTCAATTAGCAGTTTAATCTAAATTCGAGGTCATGATAAAATAAAGTCAGATGACATTGGAATAAAACTACTTTTGAACACTGAAAAGAAAGAATGCGCAGGATATCCTTCACCCACTGTATAGGAAACTGTTGTTGGGCCGATTAGGGCGTGGCTTACACTCGTTTTAAGCAAATCATGTAAAACATTTACATATTAGTTAATTGGCATATACTTTCTTTAAAAAACAAATATCGTTGATCATCTGCTAACAAGGCCATGAGGTCTGTGTTCTCGTAATCGGCGTGTTGGATGCAGGAGGAATGGGCAAAGATCTGAGCGACTTTGACTAGCGCCAAATTGTTATGGCAAGGCGACTGGGTCAGAGTATCTCTGAAACGGCAAGGCTTGTGGGTCGCCAACAGTGGTCCGAGGAGGAACAAACTGCAAACTGGCCACAGGGTGTTGGACGCCCAAGGCTAATCGATGCAAGAGGGCAATGAAGGCTGTCTGATCCGAGCCAACAGAAGGTCAACTGTGGCACAAGTTATCCCTGCCCACCATCGAAATCAACAAACATCAATGCAAATATCGGAACCGGACCCTGGAGCAGTGGAAGAAGGTCGCCTGGTCCAGTGAGTGTATATATATTAAAATAAAATAAGCAGACAAAAGAAAACTGTCATCCACAAGAATCTTTATCTTTCATCATTGAATAATGACAATGCAAAATACAACATAAAACACAGGCAGTTTGGACACTGGTCAAACAGTTTATGTTTGTGCAGCAGACCCAGAGTTGACAGGACATGGTGGGGGGATTGGTCTTGGCACTGGGCCACAAGGAGAGATGAATTTGAATGGATGTAAACAGAGGAGGAGTGAGAGAGAGGAGGATGGTCGAGCTTAAAATGTAAAGGTGATGAGGTGAGGAACACAAGGACAACAAGCACACATGGAAACAACACAAATAAACATTCGCAAATAAGGCACTTGTGAAAACATTCGGAAACTTAAAAGAACTTTTTAAAGCCTATCCAGATGTCCCGTTCCACTTGCAAAAGTGCACCTGTATTGAAACTGACTTTCATACACAATGGTAAAAAAACAAAAACAAAATAAAAAATAGTAGTCGACCACAATTTGTAAAACTGTTGCTTAATTATAATAATAATAATAATAATAATAATAATAATAAGAGATAATTGTTAAACCTGACCTTACATTTGACTATGAAACTTAAAGAGACAGTTCACCTAAAAATTCAACCAGTTCACCTCGTTCTGCCATCATTTATTCACCCTCCAAACATGTATGACTTCCTTTCTACTGTGGAACACAAAAGAAGATTTTGTTTTTGTCCATACAATACAATCAATGATGTCCAAATTTAGTCTGCATCCAATTCAAAATATCTTTTGTGTTACGCAGAAGACAAAGTCATACAGAGTTGGAATGACATGATGAGGATGAATTTAATTTTTTTTGGGTATACTCTCCCTGTAAAGTTTCATATGACCTCATGTAAAGCAGCAGCCAATGGGCAAACATAACATACTGGAGGACATATTGAGCTAATTCCATAACTGAACTTTCTTTCTTTCTTTCTTTTTTTTTTGAACTATGGAATTTATTTCCAATACCACAAATGCAAACCAGAGGTTCAGTTATGTCAAAACGTTTGCTGAAAACACAATCATTATAATGCATTTTACATAAGACAGAGTTACAAAGTGCATCCAACAGTCAATACTGATTATTATTGAAATAATTTATCATATTAATGGAAGAGACAAAAACATAAACTACAGGTTTTGCTGCCAAGTACAGTTTTTTTGTTGTTGTTTTTTTACAAAGCAATTTCCCCCCTACTGCATAAATTATCAGCTTATCAGGCTTGCTTAAAAAATCTGGACCTTAAATAAAAATAATCTTAAATGAAAAACCAACAAAAAAAAAAATCTTTAAAATAACTTGTATGTGTAACTGATATAACTAAGAATGAGTCTTTAACAGAAATGTGTTACAGGACACACGCTGAGCAAAACACAAATATTAGTTATGATACACACACACACATTTGTTGCTTCATTACAGACACAACAGTTACAAGACAAACGTTAAATGCAACAAAAACAAAGCAGCATACTGATTCAGCGACTTTGGGACAGGCTATCATGGCATTACAAATCATGAGTCTTTGTATCTCTAAAAGAAGGAAAGCTGGGTCAATAATGTTTTAGTGCAACTGCATTGGAGAAAGATCAGTGAGGAAGACCCTCGGTATACACACACCTGCGATGAAGGTCACGTGTGTTTAATAAGGTAAGCAGGCGCGTGAAGGTCACTTGGTGAGACTGTTATTGTCAAGTGAACAAATAGGACATGAAGAAAGAAAAAATTATTCCAGTCAGTTTCTGGCAACTTCAGAACACCGATACTGGGAAATCTGACAGTTGACCAGAAAGAAAAAAAACATGCAAAAAACTTACTGACAACTAAAGGGAGGATAACAGTGTGTGATGCCCAAAAAGAAATTAAACGTATGAACAGCAGTACAACTTTGTACTAATAAGGTACTAAACGCGTACTAAACTGGAGGGAATATTTCCAGTAGAACAAGTGAATGTTGGATTCACTAACATTAGAGAATCTAAAAAAAAAAAGGTTATTTAATGATACAGTGCCTGCTAATAGTGTTTTGAATAGTTTGCAAGGGGTAAGAGGTTATTTTGTTCCTCTTTTTTGAAGTATTTCTGTTTCCAAAAATTAGTATCACATTTACTACATGTGTATATGTGTGTGAGTGTGCGTGTGTGTGAGTGAATGTGTGTGTTTGCTCTGGGCCTTTTCAATCTATCAAACACCCCTGACATTAGTTTGTTGGTCTCTCTCGTCCATGTGCACATGAAGGGCAGTGTTGTACCTCCTCTCTCGTCTCTGAGAGCATCACTCATTCTTGCGGTGATGGTTGTTGTTTAAGGGAGAGTGGCCGTTCTGCACTGCTCCATTTTTCATTGGTGTCTCGTCGTCCTCGTCATCCTCGGACTCTGTTTCTTCTCTGTCACTCCTCTCGTCCTCCACAATATTCTGCGGCGGGACAAATAAACGTTGATGAAGCTTTTAAATCCTTGCGATTCATATATCTTACAATTTTTTCAGCTCAAACCCAAAGATTTTCTCACTCATGTCATTTCACATGATTTTTTTCCCTCATTTGGAACACAAGGAGATATTTAACAGACTGTCCAAGCTGCTCTTTTTTGTCAAATTAAATTGGATGGGAACAAGGAATGGCGATGATCACCATTTATTTTCATTGTATGGAGAAGAGCAGCGTGGACAATCTGCTAAATATCTTTAGTTTTTTCCCACGTGTGAAAAACTGTTTGGATGGTAAGCAACTGATTGAGTCAACCAACCATTTAAAAACGTACACTATGTAACTTTTGGTCCTCTAGCGGTTAAAAAACAAAACTGTATGCATTTTGCGGAAGAACATTGTTTTGGTTGTGCTTTGGCTCTGCATGACTGAGCGGTGTTCTTGATGTTAGAAATGTGATATTTATAACTTTAAGAGAAAAAAACATTTTATGGGGGAAGAGGGCTATTTTCGTCTTCTGGCTTTGAAATCATCAGTGTTACAGAACTATAGGGGTGTCCCCGACTAAGGATTTTCATAGTCGAATCAGATTCGTCAAGTCCTGCCTATAGTCAACTAATAGTCGAATCATGTGTGTGGTGTTGGGGAGGGGGGGGGCTTTAACATTTTAAAGCCGCGATGTACAGAACATCATACAAAGATATAGAAGAAAATGTATAAAAACATTTTGGATCAATAAAACTAAGAAATAACATAAATAACAGCAGAAAGGCCACACTGCAGATAGGATTTGCATTTCACATGCAAATCAAATTAAATCGGCTGAATTGCCTGTACGAGCATGAAGTAGGCCTACAGCGCAACATCGATGCACTGAAAAATAATCAACAACACAATATACATTTATAATAAATAAAAATACAAAACGAAATAAGTCAGAATCAAGTCACAAGAAGCAGAACAAATGTGCGCAAAATGCCGAAAGTGCAGGGGAACAAATATTCAAAACACAATTGTCACAAATAGTTCAATTAGATAACCCTGAGTGATCAATTAATAAAATAAAAATAAATTAATTATTAAAATAACGAAAGTATGGCCAGGATTGTCAATTTTGTCTTTTTAACTGCAGAAACAACAATAAACGCTAAACTGGAGCCGCAGTCTTTTTAGCTAAACGTGTTCACAGTATCCAAAAATCAAATTAGAACCGGCTGAAATGTTTTGAAATCACTTGTACCCATACCTGATCGAAAAAACAAAATCCAGTCTTTCACTCGGCCTGTGTCCGTTTGAGTCTTTTCAAATTGTGTGCGCGGATAAAATAGCCCTACATTCTAAAACGCTTAACGGCTTTGTCCTAAAACTGTTATATTAAAAGATCAAATTCTGTACACACACAGTACACACCTTATTAATAAAGCATACTATATAGCCTACAGAAAAGCAGATGAGCCCAAAATATGAACGCAATGCGTTTTATTATAGGCTGCGTTAAGCATTTCCTCCCATAGAAAACCGTTAAAGAAAAAGCTTTACGTGACTTTCTATAGGAGAAACGCGTTGCGTTCATATTTTGGGTTCATCTGCTTATCTGCACATGGAATGGTTTCTTAAGGTGTGTAGCTTACTGTGTACATACATTAAGCACGTAAAAGTGCCATTTAAGCGTTTTAAAAGCTTTTTTCACGTTAAGCGTTTTAGAACGTCCCGAGGAAAACCTGTTAACGTTGGCCGGCAGAAGTGCGATCATGGTTTTCCTGATGCTAAATCCAGCCTTGGAGAATATCCTTTCTGATGGTGTGCATCTTTAGATTTTCTTATCCCAGACATTTTTAAAGATTTAAATCCCTGCCGACAAGACGCTCCTCTGTCGGTCACGGATCGAAAGTGAAACTTTCGGATTTATTCACGCTGCACGCACGTTAAAAAACATTCTTTCTTGGCACGTTTTTATTGACAGCATTATCATAATAGGCTGTATATTAACGTATTGACAGAAAACCAGTAGTTCTATGTGAAATCAGACATTGAGCACACTCATATAGCCAAAATGACATAATCCTCGTTTAATAACACATCTGCGAAGATTCGACCGTGAGATTGGTAGTCGAATCAGGCTCCTCCTATCGAAGCATCGAATCTTCGACTATTCGGGGTCACCCCTACAGAACTATAGTGTATGAAATGCCAAAATTAAATATCCAAATCAGTGCAGTCTGTGTTGGTTAACTTACATTGCCTGGCAAGAATTTGATGGCCATACGCAGGATGAGTACGGCCCAGAAGATGTGTAGACACAGCAGCACAAACAGCAGCCCGTTAAAGAAGTAATACCCAAAGAACGGACGGTAAAGAGTCACTGGATACACCCAGGTACAATGCATGATCCTGTGAGACACAGAAAAGAGAGAAAGTGAGAGTTTTACATCTGACATTTACCTAGCAGTGAAGAGAAAAGGCATATGGAGTTAATATTAAAATGTATATAGCAATAACTAAAGATTTGGCATTTCAACCAATCTAGGAGACAAGCACAAATTACTATTTATAGAGCTTTCATTTGATAACTCTTGACAAATATAGAAAGTGTCAAGAGAAATGAATGATTTATAGTTTAATAATAATAAACCTTGGGATCAAAATAGAAAATTATTTAACTCACCCAAATGGGAAGATGATGAGTCTGGTGATTATGAAGACGACAGCAAATAAGATGAATATGTAGTTGCACGCTTTTCTCCAGCCGGCATAGTTAAACATCTTGGCAGACTGTTATAGGACAGACAAGACATGTGTTTTTGACTCTTGCACAAAAGCACCACTAGGGAGCAGTGTTACACACCTGCATTAAAGGGATAGTTCACCCAAAAATAAGAATTCTGTCATTAATTACTCACTCTCATGTCATTCCAAACCCATAAGACTTTTGTTCATCTTCAGAACAACTTTTTGATGAAATCTGAGTGATTTCTGTCCCTCCATTGACAGCTACGCAACTACCACTTTGATGCTTCAAAAAGTTCTTAAAGTGATCGTAAAACTAATCCATATGAATTTAGCGGTTTAGTCAATTTTCTGAAGAGACACGATTGCTTTATATGATGAACAGATTGAATTTAGGCTTTTATCCACATATAAACATTCATCAATTCACACATCAGTTGTGGTAAACGGAAGCTCAAGTACGTTCGCTTGACGTGCGAGAACCAATGAGGTTCATTCTCGTGTTACACAGCACGTTTGAGCTTCCGCAAGAACCAATGAGGTTCATTCTCGTGTTACACAGCACGTTTGAGCTTCCGCAAAAGGTTTGTTCTCGCGCTTCAAGCAGGTTCGGTTGAGCTTCTGTTTATTTTCGCTGATCAATGTTTATATGTGAATAAAAGCCTAAATTCAATCTGTTCATCAGATAAAGAGATCGAGTCTCTTAAGAAAATTTGGACTAAACCGCTTTATATGGATTAGTTTTAAGATCTCTTTATGAACTTTTTGAAGCTTCAAAGTGGTAGTTGCGTAGCTGTCAATGGAGGGATTCATTTGTTCCGAAGATGAACGAAAGTGTTACGGTTACGGGTTTGGAACGACATGAGGGTGAGTACTTAATGACAGAATTTTTGGGTGAACTATCCCTTTAACAACCATGACAGACTGAAGTAGATTTACTGAATTACTTCTGGCTTTTACAGAATCTACATGAATTTAAAAGCATATGAAGCTCAGTAACAGCACTGGACAAGATACTTTTTAATATAAAACTTAAGCTTACAACTATCAATATAGGATACCTGTGAAATCATGGACTGGACAGGACTGGGATCTGGATGTGGATGTCACGAAACTCAATTAAGTAGGCAAGACCTATATATGTGATAAAATTATTTTAATGGTGACTAACATTATTTTAATGTCAATTTTGAGAAGTCCATGATCAGACTACTCTCCTTGAACCAGTACTTGAACCACCGAAATGATATTTATTTTGCCCAGAAAGTTTTCAAAAAGGTCTTAATTTATAATACAGGTGTAGCGGGCAGTTTTAGTTAAGGTATTCAGCAAAAATCAAAATAAACAAGGAGAAGCCACAATTAAAGATACTGCTATCGGGAATATGGATGGGATTAGACTTCTCAGAGGAAGTTAGCAGAAAAAACATATGTAATTTGCTCTATGATAGCCTATCCAAACAGAATTAAAACAACTCACCACAGTTCAAGCATTCTGTTAAACAGTGAAATACTGCTTTCACTTGAAATACATTTATTCTAATGTTGCTTGAAAAACGTTTGTTTTTTTAATTGAATGTAACAAAGTCAAAGCTCCAGAGACACAGTCTCAACACTAATGTTCTTCAGATGTTCCATTACCTCCAGAAGATAGTCGGAGGCGTCGTGCACCAGCATAATGAGGGTTCCTGCTCTGATGTAGTTCACACACCAGGAGAAACTAATCAGCACGATGGTGGCAACATGGTGCACTATTTGTTCTTTAAAGTCCTGAGGAAGAGAGAATGAGAGGCAATATTATCTTACCAACAAAATAATACAATGGCTTTGGACATACATCATCATAAGCCGCGTTTCCACCGCAATTACCAGGAACTATTTGTCCCAGGAACTTTTTTCATAGGAACTTTTTTTGCCCCAGAACGGCTGCTCACTGCGTTTACACCGTGGACTAAAGTACCGGGAAGATTAGTCTGGTGACGTTGAACTGCGTGCGACTGCTCCTCCCAGTCTGCGCGTACTTGTTTTGAGTTTTAAGTATTGAGGAGATTCAAGCTGTGCTGCTTTTGTGTGCGATCTATTGGTTTACTAAGGAGGTAATTAACAAAACGGCAGAAAAGAGACGAACACTAATACCAAAGCGTATTCATTTCAGAAAGCTCGTAATGCTAGATATAAAAGTAGACAACGTTTGTTATCAGCTATAGCGGACATGTCCGTGAGATGGATGGGACGAACGCGCGCCATCCGGCAGAGAGAACAAGGTAAAATAACCAATCAGCATGTTCAGCGCACAAGTCCCACCCCGAAAGTTCCTGAACTCTGAAAAAGTACTACCTCGCCAGCAGGGACTTTCTGGGGGGGAAATTTTTACCCGGAACTTCATTTAGACCCTGGTTCCTGCAGTGTAAACACACGGAGTACCACCCCAAAGTTCCTAGTTCCTGGGGAAAGTTCCTGCGGTGGAAACGCGGCTATAGTGCCATGGCATTATTTGGAGTACCAGGTTAATAATATAAATATGGAATACTACCAATCAAAAGATTGTGGTCAGTAATTGTTTGGAAAGTAGTCTCTTAAAGGGATTATTCACCCAAAAATGAAAATTAGCCCATGATTTACTCACCCTCAAATTATCCTAGGTGTATATGACGTTCTTCTTTGAGACGAATACAATCAGACTTATATTAAAACATGGCCTGGCTCTTCCAAGCTTTATAATGGCAGTGAATGCCTGTTTCTGTTTTGAAGTCCATAAAAGTGCATCTATCCATCATAAAAGTGCTCCAAACGACCCCGGGGGGTTAATAAAGGCCTTCTGAAGTGAAGCGATGAGTTTGTGTAAGAAAAATATCCATATTTAAAACTTTATAAAGTAAAATAACTAGCTTCCGGCCAAACGAACATACGGATTCGACTTAAGTCTAAGCGCAACTTATGCGAGTAATGCGATGTACTGCTGATATTTACGCTACGCCATGATGCTACTTCGGACGTCATAAAATGCGCTTTAGGCGCAAGTAGACTGAGTATGGACGTTTGGCCGGAAGCTAGAATTTTACTTTGTAACGTGCTAAATATGAATATTTTCTTACACAAACGCTTCGCTTCAGAAGGCCTTTATTAGCCCCCCGGAGTCGTGTGGAGCACTTTTATGATGGATAGATGCACTTTGATGGACTTCAAAACAGAAACAGGCATTCACTGCCATTATAAAGCTTGGAAGAGCCAGGACATTTTTTAATATAACTCTGATTGTATTCGTCTCAAAGAAGAATGTAATATACACCCAGGATGATTTGAGGGTGAGTAAATCATAGGCTAATTTTCATTTTTGGGTGAACAATCCCTTTAAGGCCTCATTTATGTGATAAATTACAGTAAAAAACAGTAACAGCAAACCAACACACCAGGTTGACTAGAAACATGAAACTATCCAGCCATGACTTCCTGTTTCACAGGAGTATAAATATAAGGAAACACAAAGGTCAAATTCCCTTAAACATCCATCACCATGGGTAAAACCTTAGTAGATTATTGGTGGCAATGGTTCTATGATCTACTTAGGCTTTTGATGCTTTTGAGAAACTCGGCCCTGATGCACAGCAAAAGATTGTTGAGCTTCACAAAACAGAAAGTGGCTGTTCCCAAAATTCCCAATCCGGACAATAATTAATAAGTTCCAATCAACAGGAAATGTTATAAATCTGCCTGGAAGAGGACGTGTGTCTATATTGTCCTAATGCAAGGTGAGGAGGAGAGTTTGAGTGGACAAAGACTCTCCAAGGACCAGAGCTGGAGAATTGCAGAGATTAGTTGAGTCTTGGTGTCAAACAGCACCTACATCACCACATGTTGTTTATGAGGGTTTCAATGAAAAATCCTCCTCGCTCATCCAAAAACAAACTCCAGCATATTCTGTTGTCAGACTCTACTGGAACTTTAACCAGGGGGCTATCAGATTAGACAAAAAAAAAATATTTTTTGGTCTGGATCCTGTTGCGAGCCTATTTTTCTGCAGGAGGTCCTGGACATCTTGTTCAGATAAATGGCATCATGGATTCTATCAAATATCAACGGATAAAAATAATCAAAACTTGACAGCCTCTGCTAGAAATCTTATAATGGGCCGTGGTTGAATCTTCCATCAGGACAATGATCCAAAAACAAAAACAAAAAAAAACCACAAAAATGTGTCACTCACCACAAAATTAAGGTTCTGACCCAATAGAAAACTGAAGAGGAGTGTATAAACATGGACCTGGGAATTTAAAGGATAAGGAGAGATTCCGTATGGAGGAATGGTCTCTGATCTCTTGTCAGGATTTCTCTAAACTCATCAGGCATTACAGGAGAAAACTCAGAGCTGTTATCTTGGCAAAATGGGGTTGCAAAAAGTATTGAATAAAAGGGTGTCATTAATCTTGGCTAATGTGTATTAGAGAAAAAATATTTATTTCATAATGAGATTTTGTAACATTAAAAATGTGTCACTTCAGAATAAAAGTATTAATTAAAAAAAAAATGTAACTGATGCCAAGCTTTTGAATGGTAGTGCATATTACAAAATATCATGGTATTCTCTCACCAAATCATTGTATTTCTTCACAAACAAACAAAACGCATATTACAACCTTGTACATAGTGCAGCATCATTAGATTATGCTTCTGTTTATTGTTTATTTTTTGCTAAACTGCATCTGTAATATAGCTTTTGCATAATCCTTCTCTTTTTCTAAGAATTTAAGGCCCTGAATTTGGATTTCACAAACTCTGTTGAGTGATATTAGTATGATATTACTCCAGCTTTAGAGTCAAAGTTCAGGATGAGCAGCATAGACTAGGTGACTGATTAATCAAACCATCACGTCAAATAGATGACCTATTAAACTCAGTTTGAGAAAATATCACCAGGTGACATTTTATTATCTCAGGCTAGTGACTTTTTCATGTTGGATGAAGCTTGATTTAACGTACACCCCAAATGTAAATAGGTTTTGTGTGGATGTATCATCTTATTAGACTCTCGAATGTTCCTTCAAACTTTAGGAAGAAGGTACATTGATGCATTCTTCATTCAGTTTAGTTCTGAAGCTTTATTCACACAGTTGGCTAGAAGTTTAATGGATAGCACTAAACATGAGACATACTTCATGAAGAGCTTAAAAAGATAATCTGAAGTGCAATCGCACTGTTCTGAGACTCTAATTTCTTTTTTCAATTTCCATTCTTTGTGCTGGAGACAGACTATATAAAAATCAAAATTTATGTTATTGGGCTCTGTGAGACAAGAGATTTTCCACAGGCACACAAGTAAAATATTAACTAACCTCACACGCATACACAAACACGGCAGATAACATCACACACCTAACAGACATCTTGTGGAAATACTTGTACAAATAATCAACATTTCAAAACTAATGCTGTGGAAGCTTGTTTCCTCCATAGTGTAAAAAAAGGTAATTGCAACATTTTAATCTTACTACTCACAATTCGTACTATACACTCACCTAAAGGATTATTAGGAACACCATACTAATACTGTGTTTGACCCCCTTTCGCCTTCAGAACTGCCACGAAGCTCCCGTTCCACCACATCCCAAAGATGCTCTATTGGGTTGAGATCTGGTGACTGTGGGGGCCATTTTAGTACAGTGAACTCATTGTCATGTTCAAGAAACCAATTTGAAATGATTCCAGCTTTGTGACATGGTGCATTATCCTGCTGGAAGTATCCATCAGAGGATGGGTACATGGTGGCCATAAAGGGATGGACATGGTCAGAAACCATGCTCAGGTAGGCCGTGGCATTTAAACGATGCCCAATTGGCACTAAGGGGCCTAAAGTGTGCCAAGAAAACATCCCCCACACCATTACACCACCACCACCAGCCTGCACAGTGGTAACAAGGCATGATGGATCCATGTTCTCATTCGGTTTACGCCAAATTCTGACTCTACCATCTGAATGTCTCAACAGAAATCGAGACTCATCAGACCAGGCAACATTTTTCCAGTCTTCAACTGTCCAATTTTGGTGAGCTCTTGCAAATTGTAGCCTCTTTTTCCTATTTGTAGTGGAGATGAGTGGTACTCGGTGGGGTCTTCTGCTGTTGTAGCCCATCCGCCTCAAAGTTGTGCGTGTTGTGGCTTCACAAATGCTTTGCTGCATACCTCGGTTGTAACGAGTGGTTATTTCAGTCAAAGTTGCTCTTCTATCAGCTTGAATCAGTCGGCCCATTCTCCTCTGACCTCTAGCATCAACAAGGCATTTTCGCCCACAGGACTGCCGCATACTGGATGTTTTTCCCTTTTCACACCATTCTTCGTAAACCCTAGAAATGGTTGTGCGTGAAAATCCCAGTAACTGAGCAGATTGTGAAATACTCAGACCGGCCCGTCTGGCACCAACAACCATGCCACGCTCAAAATTGCTTGTGATTGGTTGATTAGATAATTGCATTAATGAGAAATTGAACAGGTGTTCCTAATAATCCTTTAGGTGAGTGTATAACTCACAATTGCAAGTCTATATACACAATTCTGAAGGAGAAAAAAAAAGCTAGAATTGCATAAACAATTCTGAGGGGGAAAAAGACAATTGTGAGATAAACTTGCAATTGCAAGTTATAAAGTTCAAATTGCAAGATAAAGATTTGTGAGCTGACTTTTGTTCTAAGAAATGTGAGTTTATATGTTGTAATTCGCACTATATAACACCCAACTGCGAGTTTATCTCACAATTCTGAGGAAAAAAAAGATTTAAAATCATGAGATATAAACCTGTGATTGTGAGAGAAAAAAGTTAGAACAGTAAGATAAAAAGTCGCAATTACCTTTGTAATTTTTATTCCGTGGCAGAAACAAGCTTCCACAAATACTGGAAATTTCTATTAAAAAGATCGACATTTTTTTTTTTTTTAGGCTTTGATATTCTCAGCACACTCACTTTTCGCTTGACGTCTGACGCTACGCTGAAGAGGAGTGACATGTAAAACCCTAGTTCGATCATGTAGTACCAGTACTGAGAGGGCAGCAGCGGCTAGAGAGAGACAGAAAACAAAGAAATTAATCAAATATGTTGTTTTGATATCTCAGTGTGACAGTCAACAGAACAGACGTCATGATCCAAAGCTGTAGGATTATCTGGAATCAGTTTGCATATTTCCCATGGCAAATTCAAAGTTCTCTGCGTCTCCTCTAACTCTCTTATTTACATACTGTAGGCTTATCAACATGAAAGTTCACTGAAAGATCGCTTTAGATTAGGCCAATGTTGTGAAGACCCTTTTCAAATCTACAATCAATGGAAGAAGAATAAAAGAAGTGAACATACTAGCATTGGAAACCCCGCCCACATCTCCTCCATTTTGTAGAACCAAGGTTTCTGCAAAAGACAAACAATATGAAGAGAATATGAGCCAAGACAAAGAAGCTCTCACATTTCATCTCAACAAAAGCAATGCAGGTCACAAGTATGACATTACAAGTATGATGGAGGAGTAATGGTTCACTAGTATGGGTATTTTAACAGCCAATGCCAAAATCTAGAGAGCAAGTTGGCTGATAGCTGATGTAATGGTAGATATAAACCACCAGTCAAACATTTGGTTGGTTGATTGGTGTTTTAGCGGCATGCCAGCTTACTTGGCTATTTTTGTCTCGAGTGACAAGTTGAAATACTATAAAAGAGCAATTACATTTTGTTTTGCTTTGGAAAAAAACCTGGGTTCGCAAACACTTTTAGCAAACACTTTTAGTTTTGATGACTTTACTTTTATTCTAAAATGTATAAAATAGCAATAATAAAGAATAAGTAAGTTTGTCCAAACTTTGGATCTGTAGTTTACATATATAATTATGATAGGATATACATGTAATGTTAGCAAACAAGATGTACACGATATTGCTGAAATTAAATGGATACATTTATGGATAAAATTGGGAAAATTTCCAAATATTTCTATTAATTGTGAGTAAGTATTGTATAAAACAAACAACACTTTTCATTCATATATTTGAAACCCAAAAATTTGAACTATCCCTAGACAAAACAGAATTTTGAAAATGGCAGCCAACCAGCCAAGATTCAAAATGACAACAGCCATACTAGGAAACATATAAATTAGTGCTGTCAAATCAACTAATCGCGATTAATCACATCAAACATAAAAGTTTGTTTACATAATATATGTGTGTATATATTATATGTCTGTGTGTGTATATACACTGTATACACACACATTTATATAAATGTGTGTATATGCACAGTAATAGACAGACAGGCACACATATATATAATATCTAAAATAAAATAATATATATATATATATATATATATATATATATACCCAAACATATATTATGTAAACAAAAACTTTTAAGTTAGATGTGATTAATCGATTTGAGAGCACTAATATAAATATTAAAGGCCAAAAGTAGGATTTGGTTCATGCCGATAAAACTCAAAATGATCAAACATTGGTCGATATACTAGTATACACTGATATAATAACAAATAGGAAAAGGGAAGCGTTTGAAAAACTTACATCAATAAGTGCAGCAAGGCCAGCAATGAAAGCAAGAAGGTAAAAGGTAAATCTCCAACTGTAAGAAAATGTACATCCATTTCAGCAAACGACATATATTAGCAACATAATATAAAAAGCAATGCATCTCTCATATCAATAAATGTCATTATTATTTGGATTATTGGTTCCAAAACATTATTTGATCACCAGCCATTCAATTCAAGGGTCTACACTTATTTTTGCATTATGAAGTTACTACAGGACACACATCAACAAAATGTACAAAAACAAGCCGATAGAGTCCACTCACAATACAAACTGTACTATTACAAGACCACATCACGAACAACAGCACCTAAGCCTATATTTAAAGCATCTATGACCTACTATTGTGACTGACAGTAGGAGACGGCATGATAACAACAACCTAATTTAAAGGATGTTTTCAAAGCTCAATACAAGTTAAAAGCTATTGACAAGCCTTTGTGGCATAATGTACATTACCACAGAAAATAAAAGACGCAATTACAGTAGTGCACTTAGCCTACAAGTAAACCGGGTCATGCACTTTTGAAATATGAAGCTTGTTAAAATCACCTACATGAATTATATTTGAACTGTAAGGTGGTGTAAATTGTAATTTGTTTTGTAAGTGGATGAACTTCAATGCAAGTGAAAAATGCTTTACATGGCCACAAATTGATAAAACTTTGCACAGACATGGTTGGTAAACAATATCACACTAATCGTGTGTTGAAACGTATAATATTGAAAAGTGTACTCTCAAAACTGTGTGGATTGAGATGTTTGCTGCTCAGCCTGGTTATTTTATCTGCATTTTGTTTTTAATGAAATGTATACATTTTGAGGGACGGTTTGAAAAGGTAATCAACATTATCCCAAATGCTTCGGATAAATCTTAACTTGTATTGAACCCTGCACATTCCTTTAATCACACGTATTGGATGCGATTCTGAAGCACAAGACAAATAGATGTTGAAATGTCAAGGGCGAGATATTAAAGGAACAACCCACAGTTAGTAAAACACAGTGAATTTTTGCATGGGTAATGCATGGATAGATTAGCCAAATTGTATTCCGTTTATTAACACCACATACCGTTTCTCCAGTGTGAAATAGACTTCCTACCACCTAATAGAAAATGTATGTTTTTTTTTTTTGTTGCACAGTGAATATTGTGTAATAATTGCATACCTTGCCATTCTCAGATTACTCAATCATGTTACTCAATCATTTTATGATGTTTACGAGCAGTCAATTGCTTTTTGCAAGACTTGATACAGAATGATGCAATTTATGACCATTTATGAAAGGATGGGATCGGACAGCCTGTGTGTATCGCTCTGTACCTGGCCTCTCTGAACTTCTTCAGCTGGTTTGGTCTCTCTTGATTCCGTCGTCGCCGGAACCATCTGTGGATATGTCTCTCTGAGTACCCGGTCTTTTTACCTAAACTCTCGATTTCACCCTGTAGAGTAACGTAGAACGTGAAGGGTCCGTTAATGGTGAAATATGAGTTGAGTTAGATATGTCGATCACAAGTAGACTGAAAAAAATTCAGTGCATACATTTTTCTGCATACATTTATCTATTTATTTAACAGAAGCTTGCAAATGAGGAAACATTCAAAAAGAACATATACATAGGGTTGTTCTGTACTGATGAGTTGGACAGTGTAGAATATGTTGAATTGTACCTGTTTGGGATTTTTACTTGTGATTCTGAAGTACGACTCCATTATAGGGTCGTGAGCCACTCGCACTCGGGTTTTCTCCTTTACGCCCATAGCTGTGGCCAGACGAATGGCCACCGTCCTAAAGTTGATGAACAGTGTTAAACTCTCAACACTTGAGTTGGAAAAACTGAAAACACTGCATCAATGTTAACCATATTTAAAACATTGATCATTCAAAGGTTAAGTTTTTGAAATTTCACACCATGTCAAACATAATTCAGATTGATTACTAAATGATTCCATTTACAAGACAGATGATGAAATATCAAATATCCTACATCTGTGCTGCAGTAAACAGTTGTTCACAGTAAGTTTAATTCACTCCATATTACACATATTATGCTAAGATTTAAAAAATATATATTTTTTAAAGAAGTCTCATATCCTCACCAAGGTGCATTTACTTGAACAACTATAGTAAAAACAGTAATATTGTGAAAGGTTATTACAATTAGTTTTCTATTTTAACACATTTTATTTCTGTGATGAAAAGCTGAATTTTCAGCAGCCCTTATTTCAGTGTCACATGATCCTTCAGAAATCATTCTAATACGCTGCTCAAGAAAAATTTCTTATGATTATCATTGTGCTGATTCATATTTTTTGGGAATCAGTGTTAAATGTTTTTCAGGATTCTTTTATGATGAACAGCATGCGTCTATACATGCACTTCTGATAAAAAAAAAGCCCAGTGCATAAACCATGTGTTGCAAATACAATATTGACATTGGCGTTTCTTAACCACATAAAAACACTCAATCTAATGCTGACCTTTCAAAGACCTGACGTATGATAAGGAAGACGAGGGCGATGGGCAGGGTCACCCAGAGGTCAGATGCTTTGGAGTAGATGACACCATCGCGATCCTCCAGGTTGGCCCAGCCCAGGCCTTCTGGAAACCACAGCCTCTCGTTCCAGAACCACTCTCTCAGCCCGGACAACATCCTGATGCAGAGGAAGACACATATGACATATTCAGACATTTTGAAAGACTAGCCTAAAATTAAAAGTGATTTTGTGGGGCTTCTGGGAGACACATACACACACATCACTCGCACACAGAGATCGGAGTTCGTGCTTCGCATCCACAGAAACTTGACATCAACGCTGCTCTGCAACTTTTTTCTTTTAGTTCATCCACTTACAACACAAATTATATTTTACACAACCTTACAGTTCAAATATAATTCATGTTAGGTGATTTAACAAGCTTCATATTTCAAAAGTGCATGACCTGGTTTACTTGTAAGTGCACTACTGTAATTGCGTCTTTTATTTTCTGTGGTAATGTACATTATGCCATATCTTCTTTACCTACCTACTGTGAATTTCATTTCAATGACAGTTTAGGAGATATTCACTGATAAATGTTAGACAAGGTGCTGTAATGGATCTAACCCTTACTTAGATCCTTAAGTAAGGGTTAAGGATCTAAACGTATCTTAAAGCTGCTCTTGTCCATTCATCAAAAGTGAATGGGGATAGAAGCTATTAAACTTTAAAATTATCTTAAAACCATCGATACACTATATTCCTAGTTTTTATAAGAGCTATGTGTGTGTGAATCAGTTCGGCCCACTCTCTGAAAATCTTCCCATCTCATTCACGTTACTCAGATAAATTAAAAGACAGGTTTGGTGTCAATATATGCTTGATTTACCTTTTTTCTTATGCCTTAATCATTTTTCATTGTGACTTATTTGAGGGTAAGGATGATTTTTTTTATATATATATATAAAAAAAGCTATTTTACAGCTTCAGAAGACTTCTAACACAATTCATAACACATGAGCTGTGGACTCATATGAACAGAATACTTATCCATTTTACATAAATTGATGTATTGAATTGAACAAGACGAGTTTAAGTAAGGATGGATTCATGAATGATTTAAAACAACAACAAAAAAATGCAGTGAAAGTGAACGGTGATCTGCTTTTGGGTTTTAAAGATAGAAACTCAAACAGGTTTGAAAAGTCACAAGGATGAGGAAATGGTTTTTATTTTCACATCTATGACGCTAATTACATTACTAACAGTACATTTTAAACTTTGTTGGGATCTTGGCTTAGTATGCTGAAATACAAGTTTGAACAGGAATGAAAACCTCTTGTAGAGCTTAAAATCAACTGCCAGGACCATACACCAGGAAAGCGAGAGAAAAAAGAAGCCTGGCAGAAAACAAAGCTGTTGCATATTATTTTTACTTTTCAGACTCATTAATTCCCTCAAATTTTGGTGTGGTAATTACTGCTGTTCCGTGGGTGTGTCCACGGATTACAGTGTGTGTGTGTTTACTACTCACTGCTCCTATTGTGTGTGCACTTACTTGGATGGGTTAAATGCAGAGGACAAATTCCAAGTATTGGTGTTACCATAATTACCCTTCACATCAAATGTCCCTTGTAAATATTTTATTCATATTGATTGAATTTTATGTTGCAACGGAGGTGTGGGTCACATCTGTGAAATTTCAGTGAAATTTTGAGGGCAAAAAGGTCCATTGTACAATGTCAACAGTGTAACAATGTAATCTATGAAGTTGTGATGTTATCCGCTTAAGTTGTGCGTAAGGAATTCTGTTTCCGGGTCCAAGCCTTCTACTCATTTCTAGACGTTTATGGGCACTGTTGATTCAGATCACACATTTAAGATAAGCTTTTTAAATGGTGTACACTCACAGTCTCACGGCATCCCAGACTTCAATATTTTAACGATTCATAAAAGCTGAATAACTGTGATCATCTGAGATTATTTGCGTATAGAGACAAAGGTTAGGATCGTGATTTTTCAGTAGTATTACAGTGGCACTGTGAGTGTACATTAGCACTGTTTGTTGTTTGCTTTAGGCAGCTGATAGAGCTTTTGGACCGGAAATAGTGACGTCAGACTTAACAAAAGAAGATTGAGAGACAAATCTTTTAAAGTGGAGTATACTAAAAAAAACATTTGGTGAACTTTTAATTAGTGCAGTCAAGATGTTAATGCAATTTGTACATATTTTTTTTACATGGAACATATTTGTTTCCATGCATTTTGTTGAGATGTCTTATCTTGTATAGCCTATTGTATATAAATGGTTGATTATTCTTGTTGCTTATGTATTCATTGTTATTTGACCTATTACTAGATTTTTTCAAAGTGTATGTATTAAAACGTATCTAATATGCTATAATAATAACTATTCTTATTTTGTATTTGGTTAAGTTTGTTTATTACCTTAGAAGTTAATGGTAACTATGGTACCACCAAGAAATAAAGAATAAAGAAATAAAACGTTAAACTCAGTTCCTGGAGGGACCCAAAGCAGTTCCACACAATGCTTCATATAAGAGTTCCTCAGGGAACCACCACTTTTGAACGGGTTCTGCTGGAGTGGTAAAGTGAGGAACCCCAAAAGGTTCCTCCAGGATCCTTTCATTTTTACAGTGCTCAGAGGAATCATGTAAGATTCACAAAAAATTTGTTTCAGAATCGTGGCCAAAATTGTAGTGTGTACCAGGCTTACGTTGCTGGCTTGCAACAGGCTTTAGAATCTGGAGCACACAATAATGCCTTAAAATACTGTCTATGGAGGCAGCTCAATAGTGTTTGAACAGAGCATGCGTTTAAAGTACAATATTTACACATTACACTGCCAATAAACCTTCATAGAACACAAGTAACACATTAAGAGGACTAAATATGCTGCCATTCCCTTAGCAAACACTCATGTCATCCACCCTCAATACTGATAATCCACATTATTCATTCAGAAACTAAATGTGGGCTGATGAGCTATCATTTTAACCACAAAGAAAGTCAACTTTCTGTAAAAGATGAGCTCTCCTGAGAGGGACATGAACACATCCCTGGTACAGATTGGTGAACCATTCACACGGGTCCAAGAAAATATGTGGAGGACTTTTCAATGAAAGCCCCTCCTTATCCTCGTGCTGCTGTCAGTGACACGGTTTGAGCGGATGGGTCGACAGCTGTACTAAAGCCTGCTCTGTTTCAATGGAATCATTCTGAGAGGTCAGCATGACATCATGGCCGCTGTCATTGGCTGGCAGCGGCTGAAAAGCTGCACTGTCACCTGTGGTAATGAGCACTGCTTGGAGCCGGCCAGGCTTGAGAATGAGATGGATTCTCTCCCTTGCTGTGCCATTCTGTGTGAATGAAGAGCTAAATGCACAGTGATAACACAGACTGTCAGAATGTTATCTGAGCAAGCCTTGAATATATCAGCAATGTCAAAGTGTCAAACTTTGATAGAAGACCTGCACTGTTATGACTGAAAAAATTCAATCATAGATGACTTCATAATTCAGAATCTTTCCTTTTCAATAATATCTTTTTATGTTGAGGGGGAATCCAAAACACTGTTTATTAGAAATCACCACAGCTACTGATGGATGTTTTCACAAGCATTGGTGAGTTCGAAATAGCAAAATGTCTCTCAGAGGACTTAATTAATTTCCAAGCATGAAATAAGACATTGGACTTTGAACATGGAGTCTAAAGACTGTCTGTAAAAGTCAGCTTTCGTTTGCATTCACTCTCAGCTTTGAAGAATTGTTTGGTTAGCAAATACCCAAACTATAAAAGGCAGCTGGAGAGCCGTAGTTGTGTTTTTGTTCATGAATGAATCAGTGACTGACAGAAAAAAGATAAATCAGCTTTGCTGTGTTTTGTGTGAAAAAATGCATTTGATGTTTAAAATTGTGATGTAGGGGAAGTAGCAAGAGAACTTTTATTCCGTATTGTGACGTGTATACGAGTGTAGCGAATTATCGGAAAGGAAAAAATGTAGACCGGGACTTGGTTCTATGGATCAGCTGGACAGTTCACGTATTGTAACTGCGCAGCGCTTCTGTGTTGTACGTCACACGTAAGCTATTGGCCGACACTGGTCATGTGTGTGATGCGTGTGATGTACAACACAGAAGCGCTGCGCTGTTACACTACGTGAACTAACTCGAGGCCCACAGAGAAGGAAATGAATAGTTGAATAAAGTTGTTATTTTTGTTTGTTTTTTTGCACACAAAAAGTATTCTCGTCGCTTGATAAACTTAAGATTGAGCCACTGTAGTCACTCGGACTATTTTAACAATGTCTTTCATAACTTTTCTGGACCGGCAAGTTTCAATCCCATAGAAGCCTATAGAGGAGTGATCCAGCTCTCAGATTTAATCAAAAATATCTTAATTTGTGTTCCGAAGATGAACGAAAGTCTTACGGGGTTGGAACAACATGAGGTTGACAGAATTTTCATTTTTGGGTGAACTATCCCTTTAAACGGACTAAAAAATTGGAGAAAAATTAAAAAGTGCATTGATGAGTTGTTCACAATGAGATTTATAACATGCATTTAGAATTAATGAATGATTTCAGTGAATGATTCAATGACTATTTCATAAAAAGTATGCATATTTGAATACAAAACAATACACGTTTCATGTCCAAATATGCCTATACTTCCATATTATACAGAGTATACAAAAAGTAGTAGGTCAAATGAGTATTATGTCCATTTATTCAATATTCATAAAATAGGAGCAAAATAGGGATGACCTGAACTAATCTTTTAGTGAACAATTCCATTTAAAACTTATCAAAGGACATAGATTTTTCTTTTGAAAACTTAATTAGTAGGGCACAACAACAAATAAAAATAAAATAAAAAATGGGAAGTTACAACGTCAAGTGCATTCAACAAACTTTAGTCGGAGCAAGATGATGGTGTACCTTCTCTTAATTAAAATACAGCAAGGTTTTTGAAATCTACGTCTAAAAAATGAAGAACAAAGAATGTACATTAGGTGTATTTAGCAGTTTAATGTTTTTAATTAATTCATAAAGTCATTGTAACTATTGTAAACTTTATCATTACATATGTTGTTTTTATATTACAATGCTACTATATTTTGTGCAGTGAATTAACTTATTTTGTTGTAAATAAAAAAGCCCAACAAAGTCACAGCCAAATACCTATATAAATAGTGGCTTTCAGTCAGGTTTCTCACTGACACGCCCCAACTTGAAAAGAAAATCCAGAGCTTCCCATTCGTATTTAGGACTTTGTGGTGGCGTGATCTCGTGCATACGATATTTTCGACATGACTTGCCCGCACCATTATCCTTTTACTCCACGTATGCCATGACGTCATACATAGGTATGAGAGTCCACTTCAAAGCCCTCGAGGCTCGAGTGCAACACGAGACGATAATCACAAGTTGATACGTTGATGATATCGTACAGGAGAGATCAGTTAGCCTTCCATTATAACGGTTTACATTAAAACCTGCTTGTGAAAAACAGCCGACGTCCTTTAGCGTGAAAACATTCGAGGCTAACAAGATTCGCTCCTGTTGGTCTTCAAAAGACTAACTTATCTAGGTAAAATCCTCAATTTTGCATTCACTCACAAAGCATTCTCCGAGCAGCTTTCAAACATGGAACCCGCTACTTAAAACCAGGAAAGAGGAAACATTGTAGGTGTTCCAAATTATTGATGCATTTCGACGTATTACTACACGAACAAGTTACGACGGATATTAGTTCGTAGTCTTGTTGTATTCACAACAGTGCATACTTAACATCACGCGCTACTAAATGTTACGTTACTTCCATTGCGCCGTTCCCAGTGTAGGCCGTATACATCATCAAACAACTGACTTCAAGAGGCGATCGAGCCAAAACACAACAGTAGGTTAAAAAATACAACAAATATGAATGTGTGAAAATAAATTTAAGAAAAGGTCAGCTCAACTACAAAGAGCGGCGCGGGAATAAGCATAACTGCGTATTACGGTACTTACTTTCAGCAGTAGTGCGAAACACACGGATGTAAGCGCGTGAGGAGATGAGATGAGATGGATTTAGGAAAGGTGCATGAAAAGGGGGTGTAATCTCGCAGTTATTCAAGGCAATCTGTACAATTGTGATCGTTCTTCATAATCCATAATCCAATCTGTCAGCATAGTTTTCTTAAATCCGCGTAATAAGAAAAAACCGCCAAAGGAAGGCTGGCGTTAAAGCTGACGTTCAAACTCTTCCACTTTTTGGTGTTTCCCCCGCTTCGTTCACTGTTGGTAGCTCGAATTATAAACTTTTCTCTTCACATGTCCGAGTTTAAAGTGTCTAGACGTACTTTTGCCGGATGTTGTTGAGAGCCGAATCGAGGCAGGCGAATGAAAGACAGAAGAGGTGGGCCAAAAAAAAAAAACGAGGAGTGCGATTCTAAATATGAAGGGCGGGGCAGAAGCTATTTAAGGTGACGTTTAACTGCATGCGAGTTGTGACGTTTTAAGGATGACGAAACCTTTGAGGAAGCTCTGTTATTGTTAGCTGTAAATTACTAGGGTGATTATTTGTGGGTCTCAATTGAAAAAAATATCATTGAACTAGAAGTATAATACCTGAAGAACCATAATTGCATCACAACAAGGCATTTAATTTCATGACAATGACACAAAGTCCGTCCAATTACAGATTTGTATCTATATGGATTATAGAGTAGCCTTATATTATTTTAAACATGATGCATTTGTTATATACACCACTCAAAAACAGTAACGGTTTGCTATTAATATTAGTTATGCATTTGTTTTTTGTTGTTTTTTCCCCCAAAATTAAAAGAATTGCCTTTTTCCTATTAATATTAAATCATATTAAGTTAATATTTTTCAGTTCTTATAAAACTCTATATAAACTCAGAATAAAATTCTGTTGTGAATTTTTTTTAATCCAGAAGGTAAACACTTTTCATTTCTAATTATTGTTTTCAATGTGCATGTCTTTGATTACTAAAACATCAATTTTAGTTTTGTCCATCTTGCAATTGTTGAAATTAGCAGGATAATTCAAATAATTTGTGAGGAATTAAAGTTCATACAGCCATTATAAATATGCAGTAATGTTGATACACAGCCTTTTCCAAAACCAATGAAGACTAGAGCATACATAATTAATGAGTGAAAATATGTTCTGCTGCAAGTTGGTATCAATATATATTTTAAAGATCACAAAATATCACAAATACACATACATTTATTCCATTAATGACACACAGGCACAAACAAAAAAATATTGTTTAAAATTTTATTCAAATTTTTTTTTGTAATCGACAGGTTGTGAAACAACAGTTGAAGAAAATAAATAGAATAATAATAATAATAATAATAATGATTGTTCATTAATGGTAAATCTGTAAATAAAATGTCTAAAAATACATGGATTCATCGGAACATGTGCCAATGATCCTCTATCTTCATAAATAATTTAAAAAATGCCCTCCAAGAAATTGATAAATTAATTGCAAAAAAGGATAGAAATCATTTTCCCTAAATAATAATAATAATAATAATAATAATATCCCAAATGTTTAAATCTTGACCTTCATTTTAAAAGCATGATATATACAATGAAATACATTTTTAACGTTCGTGAATCTTCTCGAATCATCCACAAATTTTTTTCCATAAAAAGAAAGAAAAAACGAACAAAACAAAACAAAAAAAACCTCTAACTACAGCATCTCTGTGATAAACTATATTCAGTCATTTTAGGGAGGATTGCAATATAGGACCAGCATCCTATTACCACAGGTCATTTGTTTCTGTAAGAATTAAAGATGAAGAACTATGTATAACTGGACTCAGATTAGAGACCAAGAGCAAATCCTTCCAAACTCCCAAAACGTCTCTAGCTACCGTACCACCCATGATTCTTTGCTCTGATCGCGTGGACCCAGCCCCACCCTCCCAACTGTTTCGATATGTCTACACATGGTCCCCTGGAATTTCTATATACATATTTTAGATTGCTGCAGAAAGACTTTAATAGTCCGAAGTTTTTCTTTTGAACCCAGATGTGAAACTCGTGTAGTACTGACATATTAGCGTTGGTCCCATTTGTGTATGTATGTATGTGTGTGTGTGTGTGTGTGCGCGCGCAAGGCGTAGATGTGCGGGTCGACGGCAGAAAGGTCACGACCCACAAGCACACGGCACAACAGCTTGTGAAGCAGAAGAGTGAGTGGAGTTGCGTTGCTGATTGGTCCTATATCGTATACTGTTAAGGTAGTAAATCATTCTATTTAACCTGCACCTCCTGCGATAAGTCTGTCTTTATTATTATTAAATGTATATTTTTGTTTAAATAATCTCGGTAGGTCTTATACTGTAGTTTTGCGAAAGTTGTTGGTCCCGTAATTTGCAGCAGAGGAAAAGTGACTCCGTTAGTCCTCTCCTTTCTTCCCTGTGAGAGAGAGAGAGAATGAAAACAGCAGTTAGGAGCAAGTCACACCGATCCACAAAAAAACACTCCTACTTGTTTCACAAAGTTAGCATTTGGGAAGGTTATCTAATGCTTACCATTCTATACTTCCATGCAACCTATGTTGTGAGTCAGTGAATGGTTTTTCTTTTCTTTTTTTAATGCAAGTGTGTGTTTTTCTGTGTTAGTGTTTAAAGTGGGGAAACATTTCTGGCAGGCAAACAAATTTCCAACATGCACCATAGGAATTCTGGGCTGTATCGTTTTTCAGATGGTGACTTAACTGCGTCTTTTTGAGTGCTCAAACCAATGATCGAATGTAGTTAGACTGTAAAAATAACCCAGAATTCCTACAGAGGAATGCTGTTCTTTGGTCGGCACAATGCGTTACTTTTCTCACCAAAACAACCACAAAGTGTCACCTCAAACCTCAGCGTGAGAGGTTTGAGAGGTAGAATGAATGAAGTTCCCTACCTCTTGCTCTCTCGCTCTCACGCACGAATCGTTCGCATCACTCACGCAAGCACGTACACAAGCTCACTCGTTGGCACGAAACAGCATACCCACTAGCACAAACTCTCTTGGAATCAAATACAACCACACTGAGACCCCCACCCCCACCCCACATTCACAGTAACTATAACACCACCAGACTACATATGGGAGTATTTTGTAGAAGAAGTAGAGTCATGACCAAACAAAACACAGAGGAGACTGATCAAAAACAAAATCCACCCAAAAGTAGCACATTGAGCTGGTTGATTAGAGTTCAATAGGATCAATTTAGTTGGAGTAACTCCATTAGCTACGAGTTACGTTGAGAGTAAATCACAGATGTAGTGTCAGTTATTGATCAGTATTTATAAAACAAAAAGAGAGTCACAACGCACCAAACACAGTCCATAGTCACCACGGTAACCCGCCATGCACTCTCAGCATGGAGGATACATGACAAAGGGCCAAAAAACAAAACTGCTAATGGCAACCATCACAGGCAGGAATATCGCCACAGCAACCAACACAGGCCAATCAACTTACAAACCAACGCTGTGGGAGGAAGGGGGAGCTTTATTGGTTGCTAGGCCACCGTAGCCATAGCGACGTGGTCTCCGCACGAGTTATGATTGGACGGGGCAGCCTTGGTGCGGATGAGGTTGTGTTTGTTTGTTTGATTGTTTTTTGAACAATGACACAGCACAAAAACAATAAATGAAAGTAAAAATTAATTTTCGACTGCGTTTTTTTAAGATCTAATGCTGATGAGTTATTTAGGTTACAATTCTTTTAATAAATCAATCAAAACAGGATATTCTGGCTAGACTTGTTAGTTTAGAACTGGTCACACATTATAAAGCATAACACAGAGATTTAGAGAAGAGGCGCTTGTTATCTTTTCTGGGTTTCCTCACCTGTTTGTCTCAGTATGGGCGGTTGGCGTCTTTAGGCCTCTTGAGCTGAACTTTAAGCCTCTTCATGCCGATCTGAAAGCCGTTCATGGCCTGGATGGCAGCCTGAGCGCTCGCCGGGTTGTCAAAGCTTACGAAACCTACGACATGAGGGACGTGACCGGCAAGAAGAAAGAAACAGAAGATGAAAAAGCTGCGGAGGAAGCGCATCGGTGAATGAGTCATGCTTGTCATTTAAACCGATTCAACGGCAAACTTCTGCTTGCAGCTGTGGAGAGATTTAACAGACTAAGGCCAGGTTTCATATACAGGATTCGGCCTTAGTTCAATTAGGGCATTTAAGGAACTTTTATAAACATGCCTTTGAAAAAAACATTACTGGTGTGCATCTTGAGACAAAACAATGGCACTGACATATTTTAAGATATATCAGTACAAGTTGCATTCGATTAAAACAGCTCAAACGTGCATTTTAGTCTGGGACTAGGCTTAAGCCTTGTCTGTGAAACCGGGGGTCAATTAAATAACTAGATTGATAATTAAATATGTCATCATGTTGCAATAAATAAATAAAAGTACAATGAAATGTAAGCATAGATAAATACATAAGGCGTGCCGTGAAACACATTTAATTTGTTTCCCACCGTCAAGACTTTGACAATTTTCATTTCAAGGCGTATCTTATGTCGTATTTCAGATGACTTTTCATGTTACACAAGTTAATACATTTCACATCCAATTTATTTATTTGTTCTCACTTTTCATTATGCTTATTGACTGCAACATTTAATTATATATTACATTATTTTGCGATAAATTACATTGTCTGCATCATTTTATTTAATGTATTTCGTATTCCATGAGGTTTTTTATTTCAGGTGGCATTTAAGGTCCTTTTTAAAGGTGGAGGAAGTGATTTCTGAGAATCATTGTTGAACACTGGTGACATTTGAAATCAACCCAAACAAACACACACCTCCCTTCATTGCTCCGCCCCCAAAATGCATGAACACGCAATGCACGAGCAGATGTCTTTATCATAACAGAAGTGAGGCAAAATAATGCTTCATGGTAAAAATAAAGCGAAGATGACGAACGAATGACAAGCAAGAACATGTCATGTCATTCAAAATGAACATACACTACATCAAAGTACATAAAAGCATGAGTTTGTTGTTATAGCCAGAAGCACAACAGCTCTAGACAAACAATGAGACTCAAAACTGTCCTGTTACTGTAGCTAACATTACAACAACAGCATATCTTGGTTCTGTGAAACAGCAAAACCAATGTTACTCGCGTATGGAGCAGAAACAACATGACCTCACGTCCGTTTTCAGGCCTTCTCGCTTCAGTCTCTCCGGCGCTGGAAAGCTTTTCTAATATTAACGTGGGTCCTAAAGCTCTTACCCTTCTTTTTCCAGTGATATTCCTCTGAGCTTTTCTCTTTTGTAATGTCTCTCAGCCATCTCTCTTTCTACAGTCTTTCATCAAATCTCCCTCTCTTGCTCACTCTCTCTCCTCCCCCTCGTGAGTGGACACACCCCCTACTGATGATTGGCTACAAGTGTGTCATGGTGCTCGGTCCGTTTCTCAGAAATCACTTATTGCACCTTTAATGTTACATGAAAAAAAGAATGGTATTTCATTGCAACATTCCACGACACATTTAATCATTTAAAGGTGCTATATGGAACTTTTCTTCTAAAATGAATCCTTTTTTTATTGCCTGTGTGTGAAGGGGTTGCAATCACACATTACAATGAGCCACTTGTTCCAGAGATACGAGATACGAGCGATTTTCTTCTGAGATCGTGACGTCACCGGCGTCCGCAATTTTGCAGCGCGCCCGATGGTTTTCTGCTAATATCTCCGCGAAAACACCACCAAAAACTATGGAACTTATATGGTTCTTTTCAGCTCGACTAGATGGTCCCAACGAGCTCGGTGCTCGCCGAATCCGTCTAGTATTCGCCGAGATATTTGCGTAATAGACGGTATTGTCTATGAGTTTGAGCACGAGCGCTCTTGTAAAATTTGGTTGCAATCTGAAACATCACCACTAGAGGCCGCTAAAAGTTACGTAGAGCACCTTTAATGGACATTTTTTAAAATTTCATTTAGTGTGTTATATCCCTCCACATATTGCATCTAAATCGCTCTTTAGAAATCACTCACCAAAGCATTTGCTCTGATTGGTGGCGCGGTCAACGAACACCTTGGCTGAGATGACATTACCGAAGGGCAAAAACATCTGCAGCATCTCCGAGTCGGTGAACTCCTGAGGCAGATGATAAATAAAGATATTGCAGCCTTCTGGTCCTGGAGAGAGTAAGCAGAGAGAAAGAATGAGCCAAAAGGAAAGAGGAAATGCAATACATGAGACCACACGATTACACGTTTGTTTGTTTTATCATAAAAGGAAGTAATCGTGTTGATTTCTGGAAGAAACATGGTGCTTTGAATCTTTTGGCGGCACAGCATGAGATTAGAGAACAAAGATCGAGAAATATGTTCGATCAATCAAAACAGGATGTCAGTGGTCATAGTACCCAGTGAAACAGGAAATTACATTGTTACCTTCTCGTTGTTGCAGCTGCTGCGGCTGCTGGGGTTGCTGGGCAACTAAGGTGGGCTGATGTGGAAATGGTTGACCGACCAATCCATAAGCAGCAGGATATGTAGCTGTGGGTGGAGTAATGAGGTCAGACATGAGACCAGAGTAAAGTCATCTTTTCAAGTGCCATTCTGCAGTCTGTATTTGTTATATTGAGCAGATAAGACCTTGAGAAAGACAAACTGCTTGCTATAAAAATAGCCTAGCCTAATTTAGCAGTCCTTCATTGTATCTCAGTAGCAAAAATAACCACTGAGTGTTGTAAATCTCGATTAATTTCTCTGAATCCGTTCTTTCGACTATCCACGTCAATAAATTCATTAATTCTGCAATTCATTTACGTCTTTATCGTTCACGGAAGTCCACATAATTTAAAATGTTTTACTAAAAATTTTGTATGTAGGTAATTACAGCTGTTTATGAATATTTATTGTTAGATTGGTGTATATACTGTAAATAAAAACTTGAGTAAAAAAATCTTGTGTTAATTCAGTGAAAACATGACAAAATGTGGAAAACAGTGTTTGTTTATTGTAACTACATTAGGTTGTATTTTACTTCTTGCTTTTGAATTGTCAAATGGTCTAAGCATTGGGGGTTCTGAAAAAGGGAGTACTACTGTATATTTCACATTCTTCACAGCTGACAAATCTCAGAAGGAGTATTAGGAGTTGAGAAGCCTCACCCGTGTAGTGTTGCATGCCTGTATACGCCTGCTGGAGAGGATCCAATGCAGGGCTCTGAGCTGAAGGATACACAAATATTGAAAACAAACAGAAGAATAGGATGAGACAATTGGTATAACATATAATTATGTATACATACATCAGTAAAAGCAAAGTGTGAAGGTTGAATTAGCAGAACAATAGCAATAGTTCATAAAATATAGCAATCCACACAACATAATGGGAGAAATATCAGAGTGGCTCATCTGTGACCAGGACAGCAAGTCTTTATGGAGTATGGAGAGTATATGGTAGTCAGGGTAATGTCGGCATACCACCACGTAGGACTAACTACATCTAACAGGAGTAACTGCCGTTGCAAGAGGAAGCTGTCTGAAAGGGATGTCCAGGTACTAACTCGGATTGTATTCAAAAAACATAAAACCACAGCTGCCCAACACTCTACAGAATTATAACTCCTGTTTCCACCAAAACTGTTTGTCGGAAGCTCCACAGGGTCCAAACTTTGGCCACTAGTGCCAATGTCAAATGTCAGTTTCATTGGTGCCAACAGTGTAAATCTTGGGCTGTGGACAATGTGAAACATGTATTGTTCTCTAATGAGTCCACCTTCACTGTCTTTCCCACATCCGTAGGAGTTACGGTGTGGAGAAGCTCCAAAAAGGCTTAACATCCAGACTGTTGTGTAAAGCACAAGGGTGGATCAGTGATAGTTTGGGCTGCAATATCAAGGCATTCCCTACTGTGTTTGATGGGCAATTTGACAAGGACTACCAAACCATTCGGGAGCTACATGTGCACCTAATGGTTCAAACATTGTACCCTGAAGGGTGTGCCTTGTATCAGCATAATAATGCACCAATACACACAGCAAGACTTGTGACAGAATGTTTTGATAAACATGAAAGTGAAGTTGAACATCTGTCATGGCCTGTAAAGTTACCAGATATAAATATTTTTAAGCCACTTTGGGGTATTTTGGAGCAAGTCAGAAAACGTTTTCCTCCACCAGCATTATATAGGGACCTGGCCATTCTTCTGGAAGATGAATGGCTCAAAATCCCTTTGGTGACTGTGCAGAACTTGTATCCGTCATTCCCAAGACGAATTGATGCTGTATTGGCTGCAAAAGGAGGCCCTACACCATACTAATAAATTATTGTGGTCTATATAAAATATGATGATATAAACATTATATATTGTAAAGCATCACAATAAAATATTTGTAAAATACTGAGTATTGTTATTAAACAATGATACAATATAGCATTATAATTTATAAACACTGGAGGAAGGTCCTCACCCTGATATGGGTGGACACCATTGGTGTAGAGGGCTTCAGTGGCAGACTGGCCATTGGGTGGTGCAGAGACTTGTGGGTAACTGTTGACGATTGGAGGCAGAGCAGGCACAGGTGTGGCAATGGTTGGAGGAGTGTTCGTACCTACAGCGGAACGACCGATCATGAATACACAAATTCAATCAAATACAAGAACATTTGGAAAGAACTTGAAATGCTAGATGTGAAGGACCGTGTTGATGTTGTAGGAGACTTTCATGTACCTGAGGAGGGTGTGATTGAAGCGATGGGTGTGGCTATGATGCTGCTGGGATTGAGAGCAGCCAACTGTTGCATCTGCACCGCGGCAACCGTCGCCACAGGAGACAGATATGCGGACTGAGCCACCAAGGCCTGCTGTTGGACGAGCTGGTTAGGACAACAAAAAAAAAAAAGTGAATCCAGGACTATGACATATAAAACTTTTAGCAGAGTCCTCTGCAGGGGTTGTACTGGGGTTATTAGGTCAAAGCCATTTAAATTAGAACTTCCTGTGTGTAGAACAGAAAGTAATTATCGAAGTATTTTTGGTTCCAAACCTAATATAACCTCCAGTTATCGCTTTAATCCCAATTCAATCCATCCCAATGTGTTTTCTGTCAACTTGGTACATACAGTGGCCCAAAAAATATTTAGCACTTAAGCCACATTTTATGTTTGAAAGTCATTTCATTAGACTACAAGAATCCAAATCATATAGAATTTAGTTTAAAGACAGATACTGTTCAAAAAGTTGTTAGATTTTAAATACATAAATAAACTGACAAAACAAATGTGGTTCCTCAATGGTCATTAAGCTGTTGGTATGAATCTTATTTATGTAAGGCTGGAATACACTACACGTATTTTAAAATATAAACAGATTTTAAAACACTAGGCATCATACACTTGGTTACAGAGAAAAACTGGGCATCATACACTAAAAGACTACCAAACTTTCAAATTGTTTCAAACACGACAAACTCACAAAGAAACATGCATAAATATATAAATATAGATGCCTCATTAGTGGCTGTTTCTATGGGCCGCCATAGGTTAGACGTCTGCCATATTGGAACGGTCAAAACACCGGTCCGTGAATATTCGAGAGCAAGTTGACTGTGCGTCTGCAACCGTAGTTAGACACATGTGTGAACATCTATATTTGCAATAGACTTCAGCAGATAATTTTACTAAACTAACACAATACAAAAAGACAAAGCTTCAGCTAACACAACATTAAAAAGATACCATAGTAAAAAAAAACTGTAATATTGAGTTAATACATATAAACACATACCAACACATTCTCACCTGTGAATGTTTTTTCTTCGGGGATTTAAATCATGGCGGTTTCACAACCAGAAGCTGCGCAATATACTGAGTTTAATTTGTTGCGCTTGTTCTGTTAATTTACTTTTGTTTTGTTATTGTAGTTGTATTGTATTTTATTGCAACACTGGTAGATAGAGGGCAGCTTCGGTTTCAGAAGCGACGTCATAGCCACGAGTTCATCCGTCAAATCTTTATTAACCGACAGCAGCGTTTATATCTGGGTGGAGAGTGGAGCGCACAACACTGACGGGAGCAGCTCCGGTGGAGAACAGTGACTGGATCTAAAACCCTCATATCTCAGTCACTGTAAGTTACCAAAACCACACATGAAATCCCGCAACACACGTTTGTCCAGCGCAGAGTGGCTCTCTCGCACTGTATGACGTGGCGGACAACTAATTCTCCAGTCCGATACTGTTCACACACAGCGCGTGTTTTCAGAGAATGCGGGAGTCTTGAATATTTACAGGTGTGAGTTGGGTTATACAATGCAGTTGTCACTCCCGTAAATAGTTTAACTGTATGTGAACCTGTGTTAAGGACTCAAATACAGGACTGACAACCGTATTCTGCTGCTGTGTGAACGTGGCCATACACTACGATATGTGTTCTAAAATCACTTCAAAACATCAAGCGTGTTTTAATATCCTCCGGGTGGATGGAATCACAGTCTGAAGCTCTGAGTTTGTGCCCACTCTGCAATTTTATGTGAAATCTGTCAACTCCGACTGCCCAAAATCTGCAGACTGGCGCAGACTTTCGGCAACTATTGTCGGCTCATCTAGACTGTAAATCAGGGCAAAAGTCTGAGCAAAAGTCATGTAGTGTATTCCAGCCTTAATATGCACTACTGTTCAAAAGTTTGGGTAAGTTCGGTAAGATTTTTAAAAATGTTTTTCAAGTCTCTTATGCTCACCTAGGCTACATTTATTTGATCTAAAAAGTTTTGATATATTGTAAAATATAATTTATTCCAGTGATGGGAAAGCTGAATTTTTCGCAGCCATTACTCCAGTCTTCAGTGTCACATGATCCTTCAGAAATCATTCTAATATGCTGATTTGCTGCTCAAGAGATGGTGTTTGTGCTTACTGCCTGTGTGTATGCGTTGTAGGCGCCCAGGTGTAGGCTCATGGGACTAATGACACCCAGCTGGGAGGCCACTTGCTGCATACGCCTAATTCCTCTCTCCTTCTCTGTGTCTGCAAACTTTACCACCAGACTAGAAGATGCACCCTGAGAGGATAAAGAAAATTCTCATTCTCAAACAACATCAAATAAAAGAAACTAAGAAGTCCTGAGGTGAAATATGCAGTGGGTGATGTTAAAACAAAACACAAAGACTCTGTAGTGAGTGAGTGAGTATATGAACAATGGCATACTGTGTTTGTGTTATGCTTGTAGGTGTGATAGTGGGAGCAATCCTGAATGTGATTGTGAACGAAACACTAACCGGGAGAGTGCGGCTGCCATGTAGAGCGCTAATGGCCGCCTGTGCTTCTGCATTACTCTGATATTTTACAAATGCACAACCTGCAACACACAACACATCATTAGACAAAGCCAACAAATACATTAGGCTGACATTTTTTAAGTCATCAAGTGGGAGTATTTTAACATCCAATTAAACAAATGAAATCAAATTCAATAAGTTGAGATTGGTACAAATCCCCACATTATTTCCCAAAGCCTACATCTGTACATATGGAAGAGCATAAGTGAATCTGTTAATAATTTACTACAGCAGGTGCATCTGTTCCATTCACACTCACACGTAATTACCCAGAGCACACACATCCATCACTTTATAAATCACAGCCTGTGTCGATTGGACTATCATTCATTAGCCAACATATGCGCGGATGACCGAACACTCACTGCTCCAAACCTACTAGTGTTATATTAGGGATAGGCATTAGGAGTGGCATTTACAGACATTCTAAACTCTATTGGAGTTAGACAACATGTGTCGAGACCCACTGATTGTCGTAATCATACTTTAGATCTAATATTGTCACATGGAATCGATGTTGATGGCGTTGAAATTCTGCAGAAGAGCTATGACATCTCAGATCATTATCTAGTCTCCTGTATGCTCCATTTAGCCAAGGCTGCAAGACAAACTCCCTGTTACAAATATGGTAGAATTATCACTTCTACCACTAAACATTGCTTTATAAATAATCTTCCCGATCGGTTTCTACTCCTCGGCATACCAGATAGCTTAGAAGAACTCGATGTTGCAACAGAAACTATTGACACTATTTTTTCCAGCACTTTAGAAATGGTTGCTTCTTTGCACATAAAGAAGATTAAGGAAAATAGTCCGACTCCATGGTATAACGAGCACACTCGGGCCCTCAAGAAAGCAGCCCGAAAAATGGACCTCAGCTGGAAGAAAACAAAACTAGAGGTATTTCGCATTTCGTGGAAGGAAAGTCTTATTGCATACAGGAAGGCCTTAAAAACAGCTAGATCTGCTTACGTTTTGACTCTCTTAGCAGAGAACAAACACAACCATAGGTATTCATTTGATACAGTGAACAGAGATTCTAATTATTGGACCAAAAACCTCCACACGTAATAACATAGCATACTGTCTAACACTTGATTGCTGCTCTGTGAAGTCTTTGTCGTCAGTTAGGAACCTGGGTGTGCTCTTTGATACCAATCTTTTATTTGAAAGCCACATTTCTAGCATCTATAAAACCTCATTTTTCCATATTAAAAATATATATTAATTACAACATATGCTCTCAATGACAACATGAGCAAGTGCGGAACAGTTAGTTCATGCATTTCATGACCTAAAGGCTAGATTATTGTAATGCTCTACTGAGTGGTTGCCCTGCACTCTTAATAAACAAACTCCAGCTGGTCCAAAATGCAGCAACTAGAGTTCTTACTAGAACCGGGAATATGACCATATTAGCCTGGTTCTGTCAACAATGCACTGACTCCCTATTATACATTGCATACATTTAGAATCTTGCTAATTACTAACAAAGAACTAAATGGTCTAGCTCCTCAGTACTTGAGCGAGCTATTAACGCATTATAGTTCTTTCCATCTATTGCGATCTCAAAATTCTGGCCAGTTGATAATACCTATAATATAGGTATAAACTGCAGGCAGGAGATACTTTTCCTATTTAGCACCCAAACTCTGGAATAGTCTTCCTAGCCTTGTTCATGTACACTCTGTCAGTTTAAATATAGACTAAAAACACATCTCTTTAACCTAGCATACACATAACACTATCAATGTCTATAAGTCAAATCAGTTAAATGATTGTTAGGCAGCATAAATTAGGTCTACTGGGAACACTTTCTACAACACCCGATGTACTTGTTACATCGTAAGAAGAATGTCATCTACGCTAATATTAGTCTGTCTGTCTCCTCCTTATCCCGAGGTTACCGTAGTCAGCCGGATCCGGTCCATATCCAGATCAGATGGTGGACCTGCACCTAGACACGACCACAACGCAGCCCTGAACGTCAGCAGAGATCCTGTCAACTAGACAATCCCCTGTGAAGGCATGGTCGACATGACAGCCATCGTCACAGATCGTCAGCAGAGACCACAAGAACCAGACAGGTCGTCCGCACAGACCCTATGGCCAGCTTTGGCTCCATACCAGCTTGATGAATCGATCTTCAAGCAAAAGGAACTGGATGAATATTTGAATGCTACTGATCCCGATCTGAATTCTGACTTGTTGTGATGCAGCCTGAATCATAATCAGACCATGTTCGTTCATTGGCCAGAGGAGAACTGCCCCCCCCGACTGAGCCTGGTTTCTCCCACTGTATTTTTTTCCATTCTGTCACCTGATGGAATTTGGGTTCCTTGCCACTCTGGCTTGCTTAGTTGGGGACACTTAATATTCAACAATATTATTGATCTGACTGTACTGACGCTGTTGTATGAGAACTGAACTGAGCTGGACAATGACTTTTTTTTTTTTTGCAGAACTGCTTTAATGAAATAATTACTGATCTTTACAGCAGAACTGAATCAACACTGAACTGACTTCAGCTGAACAACAGCCAAAATGCATAATTTTCCAGTTATCACTGTAAAACTGCTTTGAAACAATCTGTATTGTATAAATAAAGGTGACTTGAATTGACTTGTACTAATACAATGCTGGTACAGACGTGCTTTATTGTCTGCAATCTTACTGAAAGAGCCTTCAAGTCAAAGACAACTAATAATTAATAAATAAAATGTTTATAAATATTTGTCAGAATTTAAGCCTTATGAATGATAGATCTGGTTAACACTATTCCTTGCAGAGGAAGGATGAAGTGCATGTATTTGAATGTGGCTTGCACACCTTTGCTGGCTCCGTCAGGCCCTCTGAGTACTGTGCACTCCTCTATACTCCCGAAAGGCTCAAACATTTTTCTGACATCGGTGTCTGACAGCTGTTTCCCCAACATCCCCACAAACAGCTTCCTGTCTACATACAGAAAGACAGATCATGATAAGTATACATATACTAGACAAATGGCTGTGTAAGATCATGTATCATTTTAAAGTGGTAATAACCATCAAATGATCTCAGGCAATATTTGTCACTCGATGATAGTGAGGTTCATGTTGCGATAACTTTATTGGACACTAGAGGGCCCTAGAGGACTGTCATTTGCTGACCAACACAATGGCACTAGCCCATGTTTTCTTGTGTGTATTAATGCAGGATTAAAATGAAAGAACCATTTCCATTGAAATTTGGATTGTGTTGACGTTTACATCCAATAAGAGATTATTAACTCAGTCTGTACTCATTCCACATCCATTTAATGGGTTTAAAATGTTGAATTATTTATTTATTAATGCATTTTGTTGTGTGTCTACTGAGATATACTTTGAAGACAAAACTATCCCCATAAGTGATTGATAGATAGATAGATAGATAGATAGATAGATAGATAGATAGATAGATAGATAGATAGATAGATAAATATGATAAAATCATGTCTATGTAAAATCCCCATAAAACATGAAAACCCAACTTGTATGTGTATGTCTGTCTGTCTGTCTGTCTGTGTGTGTGTGTGTGTGTGTGTGTGTGTGTGTGTGTGTGTGTGTGTGTATGTGTGTGTGTGCGCGTGCGTTTTACCTCCTCGGCCCTCACTGTCCGCTGGCTTCACTTGAATGGGGCGGTTCATCTGAAACACAGAGCACATGATCACATGATCAACTGTACTTCCTAATCCAGCTCTTTCATTTCCTCTTGTGTTTGTGAGTGCATTTATTGCACAACGGTAGCTGAATGTGCGTAATGTAGGTCTCAGGACCTGTCCATCTGCCTCAATATTCCAGAGTTAAAAGAAAAATCTCCACACTGGTCCTGCTTCTGTTGTGTTTGTGCCCCTTTATCTCTGCTCTCTGCTCTCTCCATGTAGCCTTTGTACTTGTTTGCCTCCATTTGAGGCCTAATCGCCATCTCTCACGTCCACTTTTATCTCTCATCAAGAATCCGTTTTATGCTCTTTCTCTCTCCATCACACTTAATCCTGCCCCTCTCTCTCTATTTTTCTCAGGCACCAGGAAAAGCACACACCCACGCGGGATTGGGGAAGTGATGGGATTAAGCACGCTCGCTGGCTAATCTGGATTACAGACGCACGGCAGATTAAAACGGTGAGAGATTCTGGGCTTCTGAAACAGAAGAGAGAAAGAGGCACCAGGGGAGCAAGGGAGGGATGGTGACATGAGAGGGAAAAAAACATGAAAACAGAATGAGGGAGAGAGAGAGAGAGAGGAAATGAAAATGGAAAGGGAAAAAATAAAGAAAAATATTGTATATATAACCAAATTTAACCAAGGTTAGGTGGAAAAATAAAACCCATTTGATAGTATTAATTTATAGTATTATATATTTGTGTGTGTGTGTGAGTGTGTGTGTGTGTATATATATATAGTAAAGACATTTACATCATGTTACAAAAGCTTTCTAATTCAAATTAATGCTGATCTTTCGAACTTTTCTATTCGGCTGCTGAAAATTCAGCTTTGCTATCACAGGAGTTAACTATATTTTAAAATATATATAAACTGTAAAACAGTCATTTCAAATTGTAAGAATATTTCACAACTTTTGATCCAATAAATGCAATCATGGCGAACATAAGAGACTTTTAAAAACAAATCTTTCAGACTCCAAACTTTTGAACAGTAGTAAACGTTTAAATAAAACGACAGTTATAAGTATAACCACAATTTGCTACAATACTGAACTGTAAAAGAAATGTGACAACACCTTAGTGGATTATAAAACTATTACGTCCATATTATTCTCTAAAAACAACCATTAAATGATTGTTAGGACTAAATTCTATTTTACAGCAAAATGAATGGAAAATATAAATGAGCATGAACAGTAGATAGTATTAGTATTGTAATTAAAATGACATAGCAATTCTACATGGAATTGTTCAATCACTCCAGCCCTAATTTAAATAAATACAATTAGTAAAAGAAGTGGATGAGAGGCAAGGAGAGACGCTCTGAGCTAAATTACCCGAATCAACATAAAAGCGTTAATTATGCAGCAGGTGACATTTCGGCCCAATTCAGATCGCTTGGTTTTATCCGACCAGGCGCGATCACTCATTTGGGGTCCGTATTGATCACGCATTTGCTTGCAATCACTCTCTCCTCACACACACGCAGAGGCATATAAACCATACATAATGACTTTCGCTATTTCACAGCACTCCAAAAATATATTACACGACTCGCGGAGAAGGGCGCAAACAGAAGGGCATTTATCAGGATGACTAATGAAGCAGGTCTCATTGATTGTTGCAGTAATGTAAAGCACTGTAAAGATCCCCAACACCCACTATACGTCTGTTCTGGATCAGTTCTTTTGCCTTCCTAGTGTAACTCCCTCTGGTGATTACTAATCTGATCTCAGTGTAAGAGCTTGTTTTGTAGCGCTTAAATCTGAATTGCCTAAATTGCTTTGTTTATCTTCAGAAAACACTGGCATACAGGGGGAAAATAACTTTTGAGGGAGTTTTATCATTGTATCGGGGGCAGGTGCTCCCAATTTAGTTCATAAACAAGGTTCTTTAATGGTTCTTTCATCACTTTTTTCTTGAATCCCCCCAAATTCATAGCATTATTCGCAGAGTATCTACTTAAATTCATAAGTTCACGTACATTCACACATGAGGAGCCATGTAGTGTGGAACCAGATTCAACGTCCGTCGACGAAAACAATGGTGTTAGTGTGCCATATTTGAACAATACCTTTCAAATTTGAACAATACCTTTTTTTTTTTTTAAGAAATTAATACTTTTATTCAGCAACAGCACATCATATTAATCAAAAGTGACAGTAAAGGCATTTATAATCTTACGAAAGATTTCCATTTCAAATAAGTGGTGTTCTTTTAAAACTTTCCTGAAAAAAAAATCATAATTTTCACAAAAATGAGAACAACTGTTTTCTACATTGATAATAATAAGAAATGTTTCTTGAGCAGCAAATCAGCACATTAGAAATATTTCTGAAGGATCATGAGACTGGAGTGATGATGCTGAAAATTCACCTTTGCCACAGGAATAAATTACTTATTGTAGACTTAATGAAAGTTATCATGAGCATTGTAATGTTTGAAGCGGATGTCATAACAAATGTCAGCAGACCGGGAAGATTTTAAAACGAGCGGTTCATTCATAAATCCGTAAGATCTTACCTTCATGCTGTGGAAATACAGGGCCGGGACCACAAAAGGCCTATACTATAGCGATAGAGCAAACAGCAACTTAATTTTCATACAAAACTATTGTATAGCTTCAGAAGACTTGGAATACAGCAAACAAGTAGCATGAATCACTTTTATCATTTTATTCACTTTCACTGCACTGTAAAATATTCACCGGGATATTCTGCAAAACATGACAGTGAGTAAAAGATGACAGAATTAAAAAAGAATTTGGTGAACTGTTCCTTTAAAAGTTTAGATCAATGTATTGATCAATCAAAAGAGGAAAAGTGTTCTTTGGAGAGGTTTTCATAAGTCCTCTTTTGACGTTAGGCTGTAAACCCCTTTTTAGACCTTTATTTTCAGTGTATAGAGTGTATAATGCACGTCAGGTAGCTGGCCAACTGTTGACTGCATGAGCACTTTGAAATGGTCAGCAAAATGGATTAGGTTAATGACTGTGCCATTTTGGATTCATTTTCGGAAAGGAGCCAACTCACATCAAGGTTGAGGCAAGGGAACAGCTCACTCATTTAACATGTATGAATCAACAGGAAGATGGCACATCAAACCAAAACATTACTGAAAAGCATCATTTCTGTACAGGCTACAGATGCGCTGTGATGTACGAGAAAATCCTTTATGAGCTTTATTCACGTCTATCCTTGCACTGTGATGAGTCACTGAGCTTCAAGGATTCCAGAAAGGAAAAGCAGAGACAGTGGCAGAGAACAAAAAGGAAAGGGTGAGGAGAAAGGGTACAAAAGGACAAGAGAGACGGGAAGAGACAAGAAATAGTGGGGGAGAGAGACAGAGAGAGAGAGGGAGTCGTGGCACTGCCACTTCAGGTCGGCACGGCAACCAACCCTCTGTCACCATGACAACGGCGAGACGAGCTACCCAGCAGGTAAACAAGGTTGCCCCGGACGACGAGGGGTGGGGAAGGTAGTGATGGGAAAAAAAGAACGAGAGACGGGGGAAAAAATAGGGCGATGGAGGGATCAAAATGGATGAAAAGTGAGTCTTTGCGAATTTATTTATGAGAAAGGAAAATAGAGAGAGACAGAGATAGACAGAGAAAAGTAGCAGGTGTAACTGCTTTTGTTGCCAAAGCAACAGAGGCAGTGAAGACTCTCCATCATCGAGCCGAAAGAAACCTGTTGGCTTCCACAAACACTGCTCGACAAAGAAAACTAATATAACCACACTAATAATTACAGATGATTAACATTCTACAGTTGCTTTTACATTTTTTCAAAATAACTGTTTTCTATTGTAATATATATGAAAATATAAAATTTATTCCTGTGATGCAAAGATTAATTTATAATCCAGTCTTCACTGTCACATGATCCTTCAGGAATCATTCTGATATGCTGATTTGCTGCTCAAGAAACATAAATCAACTTATTATCAATGTTGAAAACCGTTGTGATAATTAAGATTTTTGTGGAAACCGTGATGCATTTTTCTTGAGGTTTCTATGATGAATAGAAAGTTCAAAAGAACAACATTTATTTGAAATAAAATGTAACAATGTAAACGTCTTTACTGTCACTTATGATCAATTTAATCTTAGGATTTAATTTAATCATTGTAAAATAAAATAATTAATATCTTTAGAAAAAATGAATGGTGATGCCACTAAACATTCATAACAGCCCTTCGGGTTTTAACCCTCCCCCCTTCCAAAAAAAAAGAAAATAAAAAACCTTATGAACAACATAAACCAAAAGTATACAATATTGCGGAAGCACCACTGACATTAAGTGACAATTTATTATAGTAAATCATTAAATATTTTAATAAACTGCAGAACGAAACATTCAAGTGAACCAGGAAACCAAGAACCAATAAACATAGGCTATTGTTGAGTACGAAAAAATATGCAAATCGTAAAACATCCATACACAAATAAATGCGATCCTTCAATCTGTGTTGTAGCAGGAGAGCACAATTGTCTGCTTACAAAAACTGAAAATAAAAAATTCCTGTAATATCCTTCCATACATGTTATTAGAAGCACAGGTCATAACTCCTGCTTGGTTCATCTGCCAGCATAAAAAACTCAGCACACACACACACTTAATCTGCACTTGATCTGAGGCCAGGGATTTCAGTGGGATTATGGGATATTAAATCCATAGATTATTCAATCAAATGACATTTACTCTGCCGCCACCCTCCATGTAGAGCGTCGAACCCGTATCCAAACAAATCACAGTGTTTGACCTGTAAAATAGCTATATGCTTATACATCCGAAACAAAATGTGAAGACACACCCAAATTAGACTGTTCCATTCACACAAACTACTGCACAATACGAGCAAAATTCAGAAAGCCAGTGACTCATAAGAGCTCAAAATTCACATTCACGCACACGCTACATGCCTGCAAGGCATTCTGTTTGTTCATACTCCCCAAGTTTCTCGGTGCATGGAAAGAATGACTGTGTGTGTGTGTGTATGTGTGTGTTTTGCACTCAAGCTAGCTCAAGAGGATCTCTCTTGCGACTTGTCAGTGTGTGTGTGGTAGCAGATGTTAAATTAGGTGTGTATCCACACAAAGACTATTCTCAATCTTGCCTCTGTACCCATCATGCAATGCTGGCCATTGCATTGAGCTGGTTCCCTAGCAACCCAGCATCCCTTGTCCCAGCCGTCTCCTGGCAACAGGACCTGCGACCGTAATCAACCTGCACGCCACCCCACCCCCAATATATTCCACTCTCTTTCTTTTCAATCTCCTTTTCTAGCTTATTCTTTCAGCTGCATCCATTTCCCATTTTATAACAAACAGTTACATCAGAAAGACATTCATAAAAAATATGCCATTTCATGCCCATTACAATCAGATTTACAAAGATAACACGATACTTAAACACAAAATTCTACATCAGTTTAAAGAATACTTGACCAATTCAACATAAATGTATATGAATGTAAGGGAACATGCATATGGCCACCATTTATTTTAAGTTCATCATTTGTATTCACCTCTGCAGTGTTACAAAGAAACAACACAGCACACTGAATACAAATATTCCCTTATTATTGATTAATTATGAGGTCATCGAAACTGCATGTATGATAATCCTATGAGAATTAGAAAAAGGCCTTTTAATTGCTTGTCATGCTGCTGTTGCTGCTTGAAAAGTCACTTCAATTACTCTTATTAGACAATGAAACACCACCTTGGCTGGACGATTAAAGCACCTAAAATCTTCATTCTTGAAATAATCAATAAGCTCTAATCAATTCGCCTGTTTCAAATGTGCCAATCGCTAGACCTTAAGCAATTACAATAGTAACACAGACTTTAAACTGTCAGCGTCAACACCTGCTTAAATAGAAAAAGATGGACAGAGAGAGATGGGGGAAAAGCATGTGTGAAAATGGCACCGCTTGGGAAATGGAGATGTGCACTGGTTGGGCTTGCTAACTCAATATGCATATCAAATTCTGAATGTAGCACATTCAAACAAACTCGCTTTTGCCAAGCAAACAGACCTTATATGAGCGATGCTTGCAATAGCGCTGATGTCTAACACCCTGAACACGCAGTCAAGTCAACATTGGAGAGACTGTCCTGTTGATTGAGACGGGGTGCTACTTTATTTCTGTCTATGGGAACCAAATGCCAAGTGGAAGAGAAAAGAAATGCTACTCTTTACTGGTTTGATCAACTCGGCTCTCAGTTTGTAAAAACGAACAAATAAAAAGTTATAGTAGATTAAAATCATTGTGTGAAAGCAACTTACAATATTTTAAAATATGTCAGTGCAATTGTTTTGTCTCAAGAAGCACATCAGTAACATTTTTCTTTTAAGGAATGTTTATAAAAGCTACTTGAATGTTTATAAAAGCTACTTAAATGTCCTAATTGAACTTAGGGTTAGTCCTGGCTTAGTCTAAGGCCAGTCTGTAAAACCAGGCCAATATGTTTTTAAAAATGATCATGGACACTTCAAATTGAAAACACTTTCATAGTAAATATTCTTCATTTGAAACACATGTACCTGGTAAAAATAGGTATAGAATATATTTTGTCCGGTTTCACAGACAAGGCTTAAGCCTAGTCCCAGACTAAAATGCACGTTTGAGCTGTCTTAACTGAATGCAACTTGCACTCACATATTTTAAAATATGTCAGTGCCATTGATTTGTCTCAAGACGCACATCAGTAACGTTTTTTTCTTTTAAGGAACGTTTATAAAAGCTAATTAAATGTCCTAATTGAACTAAGGCCTAGTCCTGGCTTAGTCTAAGCCGGTCTGTGAAACCAGGCCAATATGTTTTAAAAAATGATCATGGACACTTCAAATTGAAAATTCGATACATCCTTATTACTCATCAGGAAATCTGCAAATGCCATATTCATCATTTAGTGCCTTTATAGCGTTTCCTGAGCAACAATATTGATCTGGGACACATTCAGAAAGAAGACAGATTACAGCCAGCAAACAAGCTCTTAAGATTACATGATTTGTTGCAGACAATGAAAACCAACAAAATCAAGAGAGGAAGTAGGATGGACCCAAGGGGATCTGTTGTTTGGGACTTTATTATAATAAATGTCTGAGCATCTGAAACCCTACCACACACACACAAAAAAAAAAGTGGATGAAAAGGGCTTTTTGCAGTTAACTTCACTTTGAAAAGTAGAAAATGTCCGTTAGCTAGTTTAATTTGAGTCCCAATGGTGTGAAAAAATCTACTGTGCACAGTGGATACATGTCCATCAGATTAAGTTCTGCTCTCACGGAGTGTGTAATCATCAAATGCCACACACACACACACACACTTACTAGCAGATGTCTGTCTTTAAGCTCATGGACGTCCGCTGCCTTCCCCCCACCACCACCCCCGGCTCATTATGTCAAATTTTCTTTCATTTCCCCCCTTCCCCCAATTCACCCCTCAATCTTCCCCCCTTTTCACATATCCGTCCAATTTCTCTTTAATTAGACCTACTTTCACCTCTCTCCCTCTTTCACGCTCTCGAACCCTGTAACCCTTCAATTCATCTGAACAATGGACTCATCCTGCCTGGATGTGAATATAGACACTGACACTAAGTCAAATATACTTAATCGTGCATTTCTGGAAAGGAAACGTGCGCATGCAATTTCGCATCTAAGTCGTCGGATCGCGTTAGTCCGACATGATCGCTTGTCTTTTATTTGTGTAAAAAGTACAGTAATATGAGTTTGCGTACACTTTCTTACACAGAATCCAATTGGACTTTCATAGAAGTACATTTCACATGTACACATCGTTTAAGTGTAGTGCACTCACTGTATTTGTAAAAAGCATGCACTAAACAAAACATGGCACATATTTTAGGGTATACAACAACCAATCTTATCTTATTTGACTTTCCGGGTGCCCAAAACATACTACGACGTAAATCAGAATGAGCACATTGTACTAAACTACAAACAAACATCCAGACATTCACTCTCACACACTCCATCCCCCTCTCTAATAACACCTGCCCTCCCTTCCCCCACAACAAAGGCACAACAGACGCTCTTTTAAACATGCGTTCAGACGCACAACATCTCGTCCCAAACATGAAAATGCCAAAAATGTGTGCACGCCAATTGAAACGCTAGTTCGATAGGGACGGGCGTAATTTGATGCTTTGAATCAAAATTATAATAGTAAAAACAACATTAATAGTGCAAACAGAAGCTATCTGGTCTGTCCTGCTGATCTACTACGTCTTGCTTTCTTGTCACAATTGTTTGTGGCTGAGGCAGGAGTAAGAGTAAAGCTGTTCCTGAAACAGCAGATAGCAGATAAAACAAACCACAAAAAACTCAGTGTGAAAGCTGATATTTATCTTAACTGAAGTCAGATAGGATCCAGCTGAGTCACATTATACCATAAATCGCCAACACAACAACTGTCTTCCAAATTCATCTGTTTTTTTTTAGCCTTGTAGTGCACTAGCTGCAGTTTTTTTAAATGCTAAGAGGAGGCCAAAAAGAGTACGATTTGAGATGTGGCCAATTATAAAATAGAGGAAACAAACCAACGAAGGTGTTTATGTGTATGTTTAAAAGCTTTAAGGAACACGTGAGCGGCTGAAGTATCGCCCGCCGCTTTGTTGTGCCCGTGCAAGTGGGGCCGTGTGATAAACAGAGCTAAGCAAACACGTTGGGATGGCAACGATAGGGATAGGAGAGATGGGGAAAGATAAGAGGAGGGGGAGGAGGAGGAGACCATGGGATTGGAAAACCAGAAAGAGGACTCCAGGTTTCCATTCTCCTCCTCTGTCTACAATCACTGCGAGCCTCTCACCTGAAATTAAACATAAGGCCAGGTGCCACTCCAGCCATGCCATCTGTTCAACCCCTCCTCCCTTGTCTGTCTTAACCTCTCCCTTCAATACATTGCTCTCAGTTGATCTTTTATTCAGAGTTTCAATAGTAGCGAAATTAGAATATTGGAATGTTTTTTTGTAAGGCATTTTTCGCTTGCCTAAACAGCAGTCCAAACAATTGCATGAAACATGATTATTACAAACCCGAAACACAAATGTATGTTTAGAATTTCAATTTCAAAAATTTGTAAGACTGTTTTTTTTTTGTCATTCAGGACACAATGTGTGTATGTAATGGCATATGCAATATCTAAATTCACTTATCACTCTTTCCCTATATAGTGAACTCTGTGAGTTTCACTATGTAGTGATTAGTGAGTGTGTGAACAAGACAGCAGTTTTAGACACAAATTCATGAATAAAATGCACCTCATGAGTTCAGCATCATGGTAAGATATCATGATGTACATAAGTGTGTGTCCACATTGAATTTGGGTCACAAGAATGGTGTGTTATTTGTATATACTGTATATTTTTTGTTGTTTGCATGTGTGTACTAGTATTTACTTGTATTAATATTACATTAAGGTGTTATAATGAGTGTATGTATGTATATATAAGGGAATTAAGCTGCATTTTCTAAATTCTGAGAGTTTGAGAGTTACAATGAAGACTGTAGCGCATCCTCAGACAACACAGAAGACCACTTGAATAACACCTTACTCTTGTCTCTCACTCTCATTTAATACTAAAGGTTAGGAAAAATCATAAAATTTCAGAGAATAAAAACTGTTATTTAAATGCTTTAACATCCAACTATTGTGTTTCAATTGAATGCTCATAGTTATGTCATAGAGAAGTCTGTTAGTGTATCATTTACCGGATTTGGTGACCTGAGGCCCTGTTTACACCTGGTATTAAGATGCGCTTTGGTCGATCGGATCACAAGGCAGATACATATTCGTTTACACCTGGTGTTTTAATCCGTCTCTTTTGTCCACTTTCAACCACTTCTGTCCTGATTTCTTCAAAGGGAGGGTCTATGGGCGGGTAAATGTATGGGCTTTTTCAGATCTTTTGAACTAATGAACTAAATAAGCTCACGCAATTTACATATGAACACAGAAAACAAAAAAAACATACGGAGAGCAGTAGCTTTCGTTTCTCCTCTGAACGCCGCAAGACCTTAGAAATCAGGAATGGTGAGAAAACATCACGCTTGGTACGTTTTTCGTCTTCAAACCATTCTTGGGTCTCCAGCCGACGAAGTTGCGTCTGGCAAGCGCTTCCCATTATGTTTACGCATTAGATCAGTAGACGAAGAGTAGGCGGTCTTTTGTGGCTGTTCGAGCGCATTTAACCACGAGTGTTTACACTACGAAAGCAATCCTGTCGAATGCTTTTTTGACTACCTCTGGAAGTGGTAGAAAGTGGACAAGCTCAAAACGTTTTAGACCCCGTTTACACCTGTATTTAGTGTCGTCCACTTGTGATCTGATCGACCAAAATGCATCGTAATAACAGGTGTAAGCAGGGCCTGAGATACCTACCTGAGATCAGCCTGCTGTGTGAAAGAGCCTGAAACATTTGAATACATACTGTTAGGATTTATTTATGGATTTGTTTATTTGTATATTTATATATTTATTCAGAGTTAAGAATACTGCCTTTTCTTTGTGGCTTTGAATACTATGTGTAAATAAAGACAACACAGTGGACCGCTCGAATGACACCTAACTTTTGTCTCTCCCACTCTCATTTAATACTAAAGACAATTCTCATCCACCCTCGAGGTCCACTCAACAGATGAGAATTGTCTTTAGTATAAAATGAGAGTGGGAGAGACAAGAGTTAAGGACTGTTTAGACAGAACGTGTTTTCCCATTCCACTGCGCTACTTTCCATTATTTTTTCAATGTAAACACGCGGTAGACAGACGTCTTTAACCGCTGCGTTCACGTCTTTTGCAGCGTCCCGCGCATGACACGGCAGTCTAACATCGTGGAACTCAAGTTAAAATGAGTTCAGTTTTTAAATGAGTTCAGTCTCTAGACCTTGCGCTTTTGTGAAAACTAGTACACACATGCAAACAACAAGTAATACACAGTATATACAAATAACACAACATTCTTGTGATCCAAATTCATTGTGTTGGGGAATTTTGGGGGAATTGTGTACTAATTCCCCAATGATAGCTACTCTCAGTGGTTGTAGAAGAAAGTGAACACTAAGTTGTTATTATAGCAAGTTATGTAGAAAATGCTAATATTAATAGGTATAATTCACCCCAAACATTAAAATTCTGGAATCATTTACTCACCCTGCAAAATACAAAAGATGTTTTGAAGAATGTTTAAATTGTTTTTGTCCAAAGTGACTAAAACCAAAGATTAAAGATTGTTTACATTAATTGAAATAAATCTGAAATAAAACAATACATAAATATTAGATAAAGAAATTTAATTTAAAAACCTAAATAAGATTTAGTTGAAGTACAAAAATTACTAAAATACAAATAAAATGAAATGCCAAAAGCACATAAACTACTGAAACTAAAATGAAAACTAAAAATATACGAAATAAAACCTAATTCAAAATACTATTAAATACTATAAAAATTATACTAAAATAAAACTGTAATAAAACCCAACGGGATCCAAAATATGGACCGAAAAAACTTTTTGCGTTTTGCAGGAGGAGGAGGTTTGATGATAAAATTGTAATTCTTGGTTGAATTATCCCTTTACTTACACCAATTGAACAGGCGGATATGTTTTCATCACTCGCAAATTGACAATACAAACAGTGAGTCTTAAAGATCAAATCTGGAAAATAAATCTGAATTCAGCCAAGTGTGAACAAAGCCTGAGGGGGAAAAGAGAAAAAGTGAGAAATTAAGGTTCCAAGCCAAATTCGGTCTTATCTTATCTGTCTTTCTCCCCTCGTCGTGGTAACAATTCCTATCTCACCCGCACACGCACTCTAAACACACATCATGCGGCGTTGCCGGAGCGATTCGCTATGATTGACAGGCTGGGGGCGGGGCTTGCTCTGAATGGCAGGTGCCATGAGCTGGTAATAATGCCACACAGCTGGGCTTTCCACGTGTGTGTGAAAAAAGAATGAAAGAGAGAGACAGAGAAAGAGGAAGAGAGATTTCTCTTTAAGAGAGGGGGGGGGGGGCTGTAGTTCTTAATAACATGGTTCCCTTTCGTACCTCAGGGGGAGGCTTGAACACCGTCTTACCAGGCTTAGGTGAGGGGGGTAGACTAATAGAAGGATGGAGGGACAGAGAAGGAGGAGAGAGGATTTAAAGCCGAGGGAACCCGCTGATCTACGCCTGGAGAGGTCGCAAAGGTCAGACTACTGTCATGCTAATAATGGGATTTGTTCTGGAGTTACTCTTAAGCACACATGCGCATAACGTTACGCACCATAAGGAAAAACAATCTAAACAGATGCTCGCAAACATTGGTTCTCTGAAACTAAGGCAGAACGTGGTTTCTTTCACTTTCACTTCGATTTAATTTTGTCGCTTCTAACACTACTCAGCCAGTCTTCGATGTTACGTGATGTGACATACGGAGTAATAAAGTCATATATCCCTTCATTAGCCTACGTCTGGTGGGACCACAATTGGCTCGGAGTCTGTTCAGATGCACCAGAAGCTTCTGTTTAGCCGCTCAGTCCACATCGTGTCTCTGCTTTTACGGCGTCTTCGCATGCAGCTTCCTCTTGTGCAAATTAAACTCGCTTAAATAGAATCTGAGGGGAAGCAAAAGATTCCCTGTGGGTTTGCTTGCTTCAAGTCTGATCAACAGGAAAAAAACAAAAAAAACATCATGCGAGCACTGAGCGTATAGTTGTATTAATTCCTCATTAAATCTCAATACAGACCATATAATCTCATCCTCGAGTTCTATACGTTGACGTCAAGAACATTCGACTCGCAACATCGCTCATAATGATCCAGTACATCTGGCAAATCTAAAAAAGTAGGTGATTTACGGATGAAAACATAAAAAGGCATTAAAAAAAGATGAAGAGATTGGAGGTTTCGGAGTTTACAGGTTGCCCGTCACGGCTCTGGCACGGCAGATGGCCTAACAGCTAATCAACGACTTCAGAGAGCGACATGATCGCGGATGCCTTCAAGGATTGTGCCCTCCTACATACCTAATTAAAGTCTGTTCAGTCAACACAGATTTCCACAGATCCTGTTTCCTGAACCATCTAATGTGTTGTTTCTACTTTTAGAAGCAACTTCATGTCCCCCCCTGCTAGAAGTGCTTTATGATAAAAGATTTATTCTATATGCAGTCTGCTAAATATAGACAATTGGAAATGTTTGTCTGATTTAAACAAATCAATTTTTTATACAGCCCGTCTCTGCGTTCACGTCATCAACAGCGACAACTCACCCCAGGCAATGTCTTCTGCTCGTGCAGTGCATTCTGGGCCTTCAAGGCTGACTCCCTCGCACAGTATGTCAAGAACGCACATCCTGAAGAAGGAACAAGAATACAATGTGGGATGTATAAATAAAAATATAGCAAAACCTAGACAGTCCATGAATATTAAGCAGTGTTTTGCGAACATAAAAGGATTTGACAACTGTGACTAAGAAGTGGAAAAAACATTGAATTTGCTTTCTGACCACAGATGCACTTTATGTGAATAGATTTCTTTAGAAAGCTAGACCATTGGAAGCAAACTCAAAATGAAAGAGAAGGAAATGAATGCTGTGTCAAACTAAAGGTTAAAGTTTCTACACATTATAACACAGTATGTGTCCTCATTAGATGCAGTACAAGAGACTTTTCTCTTCAAGAGACATATCTCCATTTCAGATTTGAAAAGGAATCTCATCTAGCACCATTATAGTCTTCCGTCTCCTCTTGAGACTGTCCGTTCAATATTGCCGCGTCAATCTCGTTTAATTACCTTTGTGCATTCCCGTGTACTTGTCCTTGATCACCGTGAGCTCATAGATCTTCCCAAACTGCTCAAAGATGGGCTTCAGGTCCTTCTCCTCCAGATTCCGCGGGATCTGGCCAATGAAGAGCTTGATGGCGTCGGCCTCCTTCATTAGGACAGTTTCCTAAGGGGACGGAGCGACAGCTGCGCCCGGGGTTTCAGCACTGGAGAGCGGCTCAGCGGCGGAGGAAGAGTCGCGGTGTTAAACTCGAGTCCCGGTGGAAAAGGTTTGAACCGTGACAGCTCTGCGTAAAACAAAACACATAACGCTCAAATACTCGCTAACACTTTATAATTAACAAGATTTATATTTGTAAAAGGACATGTGATGCTTGTAAAGTAGCCAAAGTAAAGCATTAAAGACCGCCAGGGAATTTTATTCGGTTTACAACACAGTTAGCCAAACGTTAACGTTAAGTATTTGAAAGAGCCTTTAAACATAACACTAATAGATTTGATCATATATCTGTGAAATATAAAGACCGTCAGGAGGGGAATTTTACAGCACAGTTAGCCAAGTATTTGAACAGAGCCTTTAAACATAAAACTAAAGCTTTTATCATATAATTATGATATATAGAACGAATAAAGTGTGTTTAAGTTTTGCAATTGTACCGTGCGCGTGCGATAAAGTGTGCTGGAGCGGTCTACTGTTGCTATGGTTACCTCTTCAAACCATTTCTGCTCGTGAGCGAATATACGAAAAATATGGGCACCGACTAACTTGTAGAAACGTTTTAAAATCAATTAATATGCATCATTAAATGTAAAACATCAACTTTTTAAGACCTCCCGGCCTCAGCCGCGTTTGCAATATGAAGAGGTAGCTACTTTTAACTAGCTGTAAGAACGAAAGACAAATCACAATTCAATATGCAAATGATAAAAGAAAAGCCACCAATCGCCATTCGGTTTGCCAGAATTACAATCTTCCATGTCGGTCGATTTTGAATGGTGAAATTCTCACACAATGGGGACATCTTACAAGTTATGACGTTTATAAATAAAAACAGATAGCACACCAAAGCTAAAATAATCTACTAAACAAAGTCTGACTGAATTAGTACGTTGATTGGTTGCATTGTTGAATTAATTGCATAATATTATGGAGGATAATAAGGATTTCAATACAATGCTAAAAGCACTGAAATGTCAAAAATCATACAATGCTTAGCATATCTGTGGTGTAAATATAATAACATTTCTAGCTATTTCAATATACACTAATGATATGTTTAAATGAATACATTATATAAAGTAAATATCAATAATTTAAGCTATTATAACGTGTTATCAAAACATTGGATAAGAGTGGCTTCTATAAAGGAATTTTAAGAGAATCAAATATTATAGTAGAACAAAGGAGCTTATGTTACGAGCTCTGGCAATAGAGCACATTAAAATTGAATGCAATATAATAAAAATGCTTATAAATATTGACGGATATCCCCGTTGCTTCTTTGTTTAATCCACACTGGAGGCTCAGGCGTATGTGGCTCTTTGTCACGACACCACATACGCACATACATGACAGAGAACAAAAACACGCAACTATCCATGCAACTTCACGCCTTCAAATCATTAAACACTGAAAGAAGTTTATTCAAATCTTACGAGCTCTCTGGTGTGTGTGCAAAGGCGAAATTTGCTCTCGTTTCCTTCCCTCTCTCTCTCTTTTGTTAATCCCAAGGGGATGTTTGTTTATTTGTCTGGTTGTAGAATATGGTCTGATATTCTACGTGCACTGATAAAGAGAGCTGATGGAGAGCGGATGGCTTGAACGCAAACCACTGTACATTCAACTAAATCCGTGCATCTGTCACCCTTGAATCGTCTTGGTTTTTTTGTCTCTCTGTGCCCTCTCAAATATCTCCTGTTGACTAGAATACATGCATGAATCAATAGAAGTTTAAATGCAAATAAAATGGATTTCACTCACGTTTTAATGCAGAGGCAGTGAAGAAGACGCACGGTAATGCTGTAGCCTATATTCACGGTGTTGACACTCCGTATAACCCGTAGCTTTTGACGTCGAAAGCCGGTGTCCCCCTCCTGTCCATCTCCTGTCCTCCCTCGGGGTGTGGAAACCGTGATGCTTACTCGGATTAAGGGAGCGTCTAAATTTTCCTCTCACAAACCATTGGGTGCTGTCAAATACGAACAGCTGTCCTTTTCATTTCACTGTGGAAGTAAAAAGAAAAATGTAATCATGACTTTATTTCTCCAAATCGCGCCTATAGTAGGCTATATCTCACAATTGAGACTATTTTCTTTTTGTATTTGAACTATTATATCTCACAATCGCAACTGTTTTACAATAAGTTTTGTTTTCGTGATGCATACCTCACATTTAAGACTTAAAATCTTAAACTGCAACTTTATGCATAAAAATGTATCGTTTTTTTTAATAGGCTACTTTCTCCAAATGAATGCTGATTGTTCCGAAATACCTTTTAATAAATGTAGTACAGTACTATAATTACATTTAACAGGCGTTCTTGGTTTCACGGAGAATGGGTTGAGTACAATGGACAAAGGGGCATATTTTTCATAAGCATACAACAAATCAATAATCAATTAAAACAAATAAATAATCAATAGCAAACACTTTCTTTATTTATAAAAAAAACAATAATAATGTTAACGAAACTGCACGTTCTCTATCCATGAAGAACCAGGATCCAATAAGAAACAAACAAAAAACAAATGAACACGTTTTATTTAATGGAAATTTACAGTGATATAAATAGCTTTATGGTTCGCTACTGCTTTATTTTAGTGTTCGCTTTTTGCGTTTGCATGTAACATTTGGACGGTCCCTGATATCAAGGACTCTAATCCGCCTTTTGTTCTGTCGAGCTCTGACCACGGTGCTGAAACTACATTGAGCCAAATCATGTTTCCTCGCAAATTAACGCCCACATAAACTACGTGCTTTCCTCACAATGTGGTCGAGTAATTTCTCTATCTCAGAGCGCGTTCTATCAGGGAATTCATTTTTAATTCATTCTCGATTGATAAAAACAAAAAACTGACTAAATAAAATAAGGAGGTGATATAGACAACATCACACACAGTGTGCTCGATTTACATCCTCCAAGACATCAAGTGCATCTGTAATTGTTCAATTGGTCAGTAGCCTATATAGGCTATATCCGGCTGTCTCTTAGGGTAAACTCAATCAAAGAGTACTTGTGTTAATTTACAGGGATTGGCAACCATCTGCCACGAGCCCCTAAATCCGCCAATGCTACTTTAACCCTTGACCCAAAAACCCATATGACTTAAAAACGCATCTTTCTGTTGATAACCTCACATTAAGACAAAAAACCCTCTATACTATATCTCAAAGCACGACTCATTCGCGTACACGAGAGTACGCACTTACAATCACAGATGACTCAACTGATTATACCAGACAGTTGAATTAACGACGACATCTGCTGGTTATTTCAGTATTGCAGCACTGAGAGCTTGTCAATGGTCGAAGTCTGTGTCAAAAAAGCAGGAAGATCAATTCAATTCAATGTAATGTCCCACACGATTAATATATATTTTATCAAGAGCAAATAAATCTGGATGATAAACAAACTGCTTTCATAATTTGTGAGTAGCTTCCTTTCTATCCATTCTTAGAAATTCATATCAAGCTGCTTGAGGCCTTTATATGTTTGTGAGGTATGAAACGTGATATTATATCCACTCGCTTCAAGTGAACTTGCATAAAGGTCGCATATACCCTGACCTTTACCAAGTGCATTCTTTCAAGCAATAACCAGTCAGTTCTGGGATATAGACTATAACTATAGGCTTACATGCTCCTACGCATCCATTCACAAAAAATATTGGCATCTTTTTGTCTAAACAAAATATTTAGGCACAAAATTGTCTGCATCTTCATTGCAAGATCCGGAAAAAAATAAGCCCAAATAAATACCTCTAAGAAGAGAGCAAGCTATGATAGTTGCCTTCAGCAATAAAGTTAAGATCCCTTTGTACCAGTAGAGGGAGATAGAGCTCTAACTTTCCACTGTGTTTAATGCATTTGAAGGCCTGAGTTGGGAAACAACTTTACCAATGACCATGACCATCCATTGTAATAACAAATAACTTTAAGACAACATTACATTTTGTCCATTGCCGTGGAAAAACTTGTGCATTTTACCACTTGAAATGCACCACTGACTTTATAGTGCCATGCTTTGCTGTGGACTTGCCGCCTGAGACAATTTAGTTATGGCAAATATAAAAGGATAAGCGAGACATACTTAGTGTGCAGTGTGCAACAGCATATCCTTTACCTTGATTTGCAAGCGGATGGGATACAAGGGCATTGGATGTCCCCTCAAGCACAGCTGTTGCTGGGCAGACAAAAAGGATTCTCCTTCACCAGAAGATCTGCATACATAGAGGATGGACAGGGGAAGTCAAATAAAACAAAAGGTTGATTGGGTTAAAAGACAAAGGACAGGAGGGGGGAGAAGTATTAAAACATTGATAGAGAGCACACCCTTACATGTATGCATCTAGTATCAGTTGCATAGTTATATATTTTCTGTTCAGTTTCAAACACATGTGAAGGGAAAGTATGAAATTCTATCGAACAGTGGCTCGCATTAGTTATATTTATCAATGCATGATCATGCAAAGAAGAACAAAAGCACTGGTTACTTGAGCAAAGCGTTTATTTTAATAGGCTATTTGAATTCAGGGTTAATTTCGAGTTAACTGTGTATGACGACTCGAGGGTGGGTAATTTCATGGATCGAATCCCACACTGCACGTGCTGCTGTGGGAAGTTTAGCATTCAAGCGGATTAACAAATGTTGCACTTGAAACGTGCAGAGCACGCGCGCTTCGCGTATGTGGGCGTGTCCCTCACAACAACCAATTGAATTAAGTAGGCTTACGCTACGTAAAATAAACAGACGAGGCGAGCTGATGAACTGCAGAACATGAATGAAAAACCTCAACATCACTGTTAAACATTATCTTCAGTCCTGTAAAATGTACTGGTGTAGAATTAGCCAATGGATTTGGTTTTATGATATTTAATTATAAATCAAAATATTGATTTCACTAATTATATTATATTAATATAATAATTTGACAACGGAAATTATAATAATTATGCATATGTCGTCTTTTAAATCGAATCATTGCGTATTATAACTAATTATGCCTATAATATAACCTATGATAATGATATGTTTAAAAGGGTTTTGTCTCTTATTTCCAGTTCAGAAACTCTAAAATAACATCCTGATATTATTTTTGTGTTATGCGAGTGTTTTTTTTCCCCGCAAAGAAATTCGAATAGGTAGCCTATCATATTCGATCTTACTGAAACCCGAGGACATGACGAGACACTTGGTTTGACTTCCTAATGTATTGGAGTGCTTCATGGTAAACCCTTACTGTTTTTTGTCAATACGCCTACGTTAGAAATTCAAAAAAACTTTGAATATTAATGAGAAAGGCCTTTGTTAAAAACCTTTGTTTTTAAATAGTAATGGAATGCAAATAAAACTATAACCGTTGAACTCTGGCCCTTCTCAATTTCTGTAAATAAATCTATAAATTAAGAAATAATGTAGCTAACTTTAATAAACATTATGTTCTCTCACGTGTATTTATTTGTGTGCACATTACATTCTGTACAGTCAGTAAAAAGTACAAGCAGATTATATAATGTTTAGTTTAGTCTAAACATTCATTTAAACCTCAATTGCCCAGTTTCACAGAGGGTTAAGTACACCCAAAAATGAAAATTCTGACATAATTTACTCACCCATATGTTTTTCCAAACCTGTATGACTTACTTTCTTCTGCTGAACTAAAAAGAAGATATTTAGAAGAATGTTGGTAACCAGACAGTTGATGGTACCAAGCAATAGCATTGACTTCCATAGTATTTTTTTCCTATACTATGCAAGTCAATGGCTACCGTCAACTGTCTGGTTATCAACATTCTTCAAAGAAATCTTCTTTTGAGTTCAACGGAAGAAACTCATACAGGTTTGAAACAACATAAGGGTGAGTAAACGACGACCGAATTTTTGGGGCGTAATATCCCTTTAAGCCTATAGTCCCAGACTAAAATGCATGCTTTGAGCTGTCTTAACTGAAAGCAACTTGCACTGAGATATCTTAAAAGGTCAGTGCCCTTGTTTTGTCTCAAGATGCACACCAGTAAAGTTTTTTTGTTTGTTTCTAAGGCACGTTTATAAAAGCTACTTATGTCGTAATTTAACTAAGGCCTATACCTGGCTTAGTCTGTCTGTGAAACCTGGCCAATATTTCTTTAATTTCTACAACAACAAAAAAAACGTGTTTTAGGTCCTTGATAATTAATACTAATCTGCAGCGTTTTCATCAGATCTTTCTACCAAATCACAACACATTAATATGTTATGACTGTATTTCTGGAAACGATTTATGACCTTAAAGAATAGTTCAAGAATTTAGGTTATCGTTTACTGTCAGGTATTTCAAAACTCTTCTCTTCATGCACATCTGCTGTTTTCCATGAAAGAGGAGATCAGCCGTATAAAGCAGGAACCTCAGAGGGCGAAAAGGGAGTTTGAAAACCCCTGGTGTGAAACTATAAAGAACTTTGCTCAACACCAGATGTTTTCTTGCCATGAGTGTGTTCTTTTCTGAAGAAAAATTTAACGTTTGGCACATTCATTAAAATGAACAGCAAAATGCATGAGCTAGTTTTGATGAGGATTTTGTTGTAGGGTACAGAATCCAATGAGTATACCAGGACCGATTGGGCTCCCCTCGGCACAGGGCCCAGGACAACTTTCAGGGTTGTCTCCCCCTGCTGACGACCATATGTAAATATTACCTATTTGTGTTTTGCATATTTCTACATCTGTTGTTTTTAGAATGTAGACATTAAATATTAAGGCAATTAGTGAACTGTTCAGCTTTAACAGGTCTTAAGCAATTTAATGCTTATTTTATGATTTTAAACACTTCGCTATTATAAGCAATGACTTAAAAGGATTAGTTCACACAAAAATGTAACTGTCATCAATTGCTCACCTTCATGTTGTTCCAACCCTGTAAGTCTTTCGTTCATCTTCGGAACACAAATTAAGAATTTTTTTACTAAATCTGAAAGGTTTCTGTACCTTCATTAACTACCACTTTGACGCTCCAAAAAATACATGAAGAGATCTTCTTTTATAAATCGAGCAGTTTAGTCAAAATTTTCTGTAGAGACACGATTGAATTTAGGCTTTTATTCACATAAATATTCATCAATTCACACATCAGTTGTGGTAAACTGAAGCTCAAGCATGTTCGCTTGACGTGCGAGAACCATTGAGGTTCATTCTCGTGTTGCGCAGCGCGTTTGAACTTCCGCAAGAACCAATGAGGTTCATTCTCATGTTATGCAGCACGTTTGAGCTTCTACAAGAACCAATGAGGTTAATTCTCGTGTTACGCAGCGCGTTTGAACTTCCGCAAGAACCAATGAGGTTCATTCTCGTGTTACGCAGCGCGTTTGAACTTCTGCAAGAACCAATGAGGTTCATTCTCGTGTTACGCAGCGCGTTTGAGCTTCCACAAGAACCAATGAGGTTCATTCTCGTGTTACGCAGCACGTTTGAGCTTCCACAAGAACCAATGAGGTTCATTCTCGTGTTACACAGCACGTTTGAGCTTCCGCAAGAACCAATGAGGTTCATTCTCGTGTTACACAGCACGTTTGAGCTTCCGCAAGAACCAATGAGGTTCATTCTCGTGTTACACAGCACGTTTGAGCTTCCACAAGAACCAATGAGGTTCATTCTCGTGTTACACAGGGCGTTTGAGCTTCCGCAAGAACCAATGAGGTTTATTCTCGTGTTACACAGGGCGTTTGAGCTTCCGCAAGAACCAATGAGGTTTATTCTCGTGTTACACAGGGCGTTTGAGCTTCCGCAAGAACCAATGAGGTTTATTCTCGTGTTACACAGCATGTTTGAGCTTCTGTACAAGGTTTGTTTTAGTGCGTCAAGCAGGTTCGGTTGAGCCTGATCAATGTTCGCTGATCAATGTTTATATGTGAATAAAAGCCTAAATTCAATCTGTTCATCAGATAAAGCGATCGTGTCTTTTCAGATTTCAATTCATTTGGATTAGTTTCACAATCTCTTTATAAACATTTTGAAGCGTCAAAGTGGTAGTTGCGTAGCTGTCAATGGAGGGACAGAAAGCTCTACGATTTCATCAAAAAGTTCTTCATTTGTGTTCAGAAGATGAACGAAAGTCTTACAGGTTTGGAACGACATGAGGGCGAGTTAAAGTTAAATTTTTGGGTGAAATAACCCTTTAATTTTTCCAACTGCATCACTTTAGTTATTTTTTAGCTAGTTTCTCATTATTTAACATTTCACAATAAATAAGATATCCAATTATTTTGCTTATTTTTCTTTTTGATAAAAGAAAGTTGAAAAATGAAAGACGTGATTTATTTAGGCACAGAGAAAAGCCAGTTTCAAAATGTACTGGAATGTTTTACTTTTGTGATCCAGACCTTAAAAATTTCTGAAACAACGTCGGAATCAACGGAATTAGACAAAATGGCTTTAATCGTTGCCAAAATCCTCCCTAAAGAACGAGGCAAATATCTTTAATACTTAACGTGTTTTTGCTGTTGTATAAATCAAGGGGGGAAAACCTCAGGAAGTTGTTACCCTGTTTTGATTCAAGGAGCTGACTCCATAAACATTCGTGTACATGCAATCAGCCACAGCTGATCCTCGAGAATAAGTGATATTAAATGAAGTGGAACTATGATGCTTATGACGAGCCTCATATTAGAGGAAGGAGTTCTTGTGTAAATTCTTTGTCTTATATGCTATATTTATTTCAGAGAAAGACACACAATTTAAGTATGACCAGAGTTATATCTTGATAAAATCCTTATTTGATTTGAAAAAAGCTTTTATCTTTAACTGTGTCTGCATATAATTTGACAAATTCAACAGTTAAAAGTATGCAAATGTAAGCCTAACATGAGGTAAAAATGCAAGAAATTAACAGGTAAATGCTCTGCAAACCAGACTAGAATATGTGAGAGGAGCGTTTTGGATCACTAAGTTGGAAGCAGGAAACCCGAAGTGGAACTGAAACGGATCGATTATAGAACGCTTTGAGTGAGGTGAATAATTTAGCTTGAATTAACTGTATGCATTTTCGTATTTCATTGCTTATTAGAAATGGTTTGCTAAAATGCTATGATAAAAATGGCATTCATTAACTTATTTAAACACCAAGTAATTGACTTTAAATGGGATTAAATGCCTTTGATTTTGGTTCTAGAATTAAATATGGTGTGTGACAAATCTCAGTCATTTCTAATCAACATGAGTTGCAGTCATTTAGCTACAATATTTTTCTGCATATGTGTTGCTCATTTTATTGATGAATGTTCGCGAAAATGTGAAGAGCAAAGAAATCAGTCACTGAAGCAACTGAGATGAAAAGACTCAAAGAAATCATGGTTGAGACTGCACTTCCCCACAGTGTTTTGTTTTGTTTTGAAACACATCTTTATTTAAATCAGTACAGTAAAAGCCTCTGGGAACTGAGGGAGGCCATGATGATTCTGCCCGACAACTTCTTTTCTTCTGTGTCTTCTGCCACTGTTGGCAAAAACGGCTTGACTCTGTACACCTCAAGACCTTGCCTCAAAATGGTAAAGATTACTTTTTCTCTACACTGCTGTTTCTCCATGACAGACGATAATGAAGCTTAACTACCTGTTAGGGCTACATTTAATTACAAGTACAAAATAAGATGTGGTGAATCAAAACTACCAGCTTTGCATAACAATATAGCTTGATCATCAGTAGAACTTAACTTCAGAAGTAAAAAAATATTACATATCAATCTTAATTAAATGTTGTTCCAAAAAAAACGTTGAGGTCTTTCCCAAGGATATTCGCAAGATACATGCGCAAACATTTTTACTAAGGGAAAGGACATTTTGAATTAACTTTTACATTTGAATTTTTTTATAGAACTAGACAGAAAAACTATAGGAATTAAAGAATTGATGAAATGAAATAGAATAACCACCTCTTGTTTTGTCTGCCTTCAGATTCCATCTCATTCCACGCCAGATATTCTTTCCATTTCTCTGCTCCAGTGCTCCTTGACATCTTGCCGCACAACTGCTCATGGTTTACATGTCTTGATCATGGAACAGAACAGATCTTGCTCAAGAGTTTAGTGATCTGGTTGCATCCCCCTGGTAACTTGAATAAATTTGCACTTCTCTGTTGTGATCTCGTGAAGGAGTTCAACACCATCCCCTTCGCGTCATTGTCCACAGCAATCTTTGACTTGCTGATAACCCAACAGCACTTGGATTTTACTTGCTCACTGTGACATGCACTAAACACTTGAGCATAAGAATCACAATAGACACTTCAGTAATGTGGAGGCAAGTAAGGTCTTTTTGGGGGATAAAATGGGCCCCTGACTCTGGGAGGTCCACCAAAGGGTGGGCCGGGTCGCTTGCCTCTTGGAAAGGGCAGCTCATGGTGGACCGGTGGTGGCCGACGAAGGGGCCTTGGAGGTGGATAGTGCCCAGGGTGAGGTGGACGAACAAGGTGTGGCGGTAGAGGCCTGTGCTCCAGATGAGGAGGAACCCTGTGCTCTGGATAGTGAGGTGGTATTTCTTCAGGATAATACTCTGGTGCTGAAATCGGGTGCATGTCGTAATGAGGGGAAGATGGGCTATGTGGTGGATGGTCGTAATATGGGTCAAAGTACGGATCTTCAGGCAAAGCTCGAGAAGGACTTGGGGCTTCATGGTAACCCCTTACTGGAGGAGGAGAACCAATGCGGTGATGGGGTATACTTGGAGGATTCTGCAGAGGTACTCTTGGTGGATGTTGATGGTTGTAGTCCAATGGACCATTCGGTGGGATATTAGGAGCATGGTGTGGTGCATGAGCAGAGTGAGAAGCCCCATCCCCATGTGGATAGAAAGGCTCCTTGTTTGGAACCTCATGAGACAAGCGTTCATAATCGAAGTTTCCTGGGGCACGTGAGCTATCAACACCACCTCGCTCTGCTTCACCGAAAGGTTCCTGCAAATCCCTGGTAGCACAAGGACCACTTGCCCTCAAAGAAGATGCAGGAGGCATGAAGTCTTGAGGTGGAGGAGGAAGATTTGGGATAGGTGGGAGAGGTGTGGTAAAGAAATTAGGTGCAGCGAGATCCTGTCTTGGTTCTTTGGCAAGGTATGTTTCTGCATTGTATGTGTCAGAGCTGGCCAACACTTGCTTCTCTTGATTATCTCGATATGCGTAGCTGCCTTCCACCAGTTTAGGATTTGGTCCCACATCATGGATTACAGGGTTTTGTCTCAGCTTTTGACGCATCACACCGGATCTCTCGGTGGCCTCTACACTGTCTCTCAAAGGTTGTTGGTTGCTGGACATAGAAGAAGAACGCATAGCTTCAATGAGTTGATGTCGCTTTGCTTCTGCCTCGGCAAGAGAGGGCACAGAGGTTCGAAAGTCTTTTTTTGGTTCAAACTTCTGGTGAATTTCCATATGAGCTTGTGGATCAGTGTGAGCATTTTGTACCTGCCAAGGTGTTGATTTAGCATCTAAAGCTGTGGACGTAGACACTGTTTGCCCCTGCTGATATGGGAATGGCTCTGTTTGGGGATCATCCATAATTTCGTCTTGCGTTGGTGTGGCACCAGCTTCATCCCTTACAGGGGTTCCTCCAAGGTTGTCTGCACTTGCTGAAGGGCTATCAACAGTTACCTTAGGCCATGGCAGAATAGATGGAAATCCTAAATTAATGCCTTTCAGTCCTGCGTTCCCTTGGAGTAAGTTATCAATCTTGCAGTCTAGGGTAGAGTTGAGAGAAGAGCCAGGATCTACTTTTTCATTCGAAATATTGGCCTGCAAAGGAGTAGGCTCCACACATCCTTGAGAGGTAGGATCCCTGGCCAATGGGACACTAGATGGAGTAGGTAACACTTTAGGAGTTGTATGAGTCTCTGCTGTTAGAGGAGGAGGAGATTGCTTGTCAGAAATTGAAGTTGTGGTGGTCTTTGCAGCCGGGTTATTTAGCAAAGATGACAGATCTGGGAGGAAAAATTAAAAAGAAAAATAGGGATAGGGACGCAAGGGTCAGCAGATTAATTTAAAAACACAAACCATTTTCTAAAGAACCTGTACAGTGTCTTTTCTAATATCATTTGCTGTTTCTACCACAACTAGGCAAAAGGTCTATAACGTTTTAAATCAACATGATACAACATTCTCAACACATTTAACTTCTGTAATGTGACATTTCTATGTAAACAGTATATTCAACAAGAAAAAGTAGGGTGGGAATGAATCCATTAGGAATTGTGGGCAAAAGTATCAGAATAAAGAAATGACTGAATGGGAGTTCGCATTCGACTGTGGAGGGCTACTTTGCTCCTGAAACACAACCTGTCTGGCACCAACTTTTGGCACATAGAGGCTAAAGGTCAAGCTCACCCTTGAAAGCATCGCAATGTATCCCAATGTCATTGCCTATACATGATATCCCAATGCTTTATTTTTCCCCAGACCCATTGTTATATGCCATAACCTTAACAATAAACTCAGCAAAAAAGAAACATCCTTTTTACAGAATTCTGTATCTTGGGTTTAAAAAAAAAAATCAAGCTATGTCAATGAACCATAAATAATTATTGCAAATAAAGGCCTTAAGACACTAACAGTTTACAGGCAGTAGACAATTAAGGTCACAGTTCCAATAACTTATCACATTAAAGAAACCTTTCAACTGACTCTGAAAACACCATGAGAAAGTTACCCAAAGTCCCTTCTCAATCGCTTGGCATAAATCTGTATTTGTTGATTGCAGAGCCTGTAGAACGCGCAGCAGCACTGTGTTATTTATTTTAAAACATGCAGAGGGGGCGCACATTTAAATAATCATAGCTAGAGGCCAGGGATGCGCCGATCCGATACTTGGTATTGGTTCCAATACTGCCATTCCTGGCCGGATCGGGTATCGGTCAGACGATGCCGATCCAAATTCGATATGCGTATACTATTCTGTGTTATTGTTAAGCCCCACAAAAGGCACAAAAACATTATAAAGCACCATAAAGTTTTCGTGCACTATATTATTATAAGTGTTCTGAAGCCATTCTATAGTATAATGTGAGATCGAAATTAATATTTAAGTCATTAAATTCAAGATCACGTAAACTTTTCGTTTGGTTACGACAGTCAAGATGATGAAACTCTCCAAGATGATTCAATGTTACTATTATTATACTTGATAATATGGTCTATGGTTTCACATAAAATGACTTTATCTTTCTGGACTTTATTGATGTACCTTAATCACTTTCTACCGGGTGTCTGTTAGATCACAACACAGGAGTAGAGAGCACTATTGGCGCTTTTCCACTGCTGGTATGGCTCGGTTCGGCTCGGTACGGTTCGACTCGGCACGGAACGGTTCGGCTCGCTTCGCTTTTCCACTGCGTGGTACGACTCGACTCGGTACGGCACGGTTCGGTTCGCTTTAGCTCGGTTGCTTTTCCACCGCAGTTAGTACCTCTTCAAAGTGGGTGGGACTGATCGTTATTTTGTCCCTACACTGTTGTAGGTCCGGTGATAGCCGTGTGCGGCTAAGAGCTGAGCTACTTCTTGGAACACTTTTTCATTCCGTTTTGCCCCATCCAGCTCTCGCTGGATCCGCTCCTCGGCAACCAACGAGAGGAACGTCTGCACCTCGTCCACTGACCACGATTCAGCCATTTCTTTTTAAAGTTTAAAAAACAGATGCTACCGCGTTGGCTGTTGTCTACTGGTTATTTAAATCTAGCGGGTTTAGTGTCCAATGACGCTGGTAGTGACGATTCTGTCTGACCAATCAGTGATCAGCAGTGTTTTTACGTCACATTTTAGTACCGGTACGGTACGCTTGGAACCTCAACAGACCAGGTACCATTTAAAGCGAGCCGAAGCGAGCCGTACCGAACCATGCAGTGGAAAAGCACCACAAGTGAGCCGTACCGAACCGAACCGTACCGTACTATGCAGTGGAAAAGCGCCATATAATTGTTCTTCACGCGCACAGTAACTGAAATTTAAAACTGTTAAAAGAAAAGGCTCAACTATTGCATAGATAGATACTGTATAATACACTACGCATCAATATCTTTCCTTTGTGCTTTGAACTTTTCAATGCGGACTCGAAGAGCTCGAGCTGTGCCGCACTGTATTGGAGTCTTTCATATCATAATACTTTTGCGCAATGAAAGATTATTAATAGCCTTTCTTGTTCTGTCCTATCTATCATATGTTGCTGCCTCATTAAACAGCTGTGCTATACATTTAAAAAAATTCTTAATTTTATAGATGCAAAAAATCTTTTTGATTTATTGTCAGAGTTATAGAAATTCTACTTGATTAAAAAAAAAAAATTGTGCTGGTATCAGATCGGTATCGATATCGGTCGATACTCAGAATTTTTGGTATCGGATCTGAAAAAATAGTATCGGTGCATCCCTAATCATAACCCTTTGAAGTTTAACAATCAATCACAATAAACCATATCATGATTCCTGTCATGAAGTTTCTTTTTTTTTTGCTGAGTTTAGTAATGTTAACCTGCATTAAATAACCGCATTAACTATGAGCAACATTATCGAAAAGACATATTACCTAAAACAACAGCTTAAAATGTCATTTAGCTTTTTGGCTTTTGATTAACATGATTACTGGCCTAGGTGACTTAGTTTCAAAGGTGGAGCAAGTTATTACATTTTTATAAGATTACAAAGTAAAACATGTTTTCTTCTGAATAGCATATGCTGATGAAGTCACACTACGTGAGTCTGCAAACGTGTATTAGAAGAAAACTAAAGTTAATTTTGATTTCAGGTTGACTACTTTTATGTCCATGAATTTATTATCCCAACTCTTTGGATATCATCTTACTTTTCCAGCTCTCACCCTGAAAACCCCCCTGGGTTTGTGTTTTGGATAAAGCGCTGAGCAGAGTGTTGGTGTTGATGTCCACCCTAGAAAGGATGCTGGCCAGCGGATTGGCTGGAGGGGCAGTAGCAGGGGGAGTCTTCTGAGTTGAGCTTGGAGTGGAAGGTACACTTGGGGAAGACCGAGATACAGGACTTACTCCTACAGCTGCAAAGGAAAAAGCAATGATTGAATGCATGATGTTACATAAAAATGTACATTTATCATGTAAATTATTCTACTTTCGGGCTTTTTTGACACTTTTTAACTAACAGGTAGCAGAGTGGATACAGAGCGAGACACAACACAGGCCACATTCAAACCTGCATCTCTCAAATGCGCACCATGGCTTACCCCTGGGCCATGGATCTGACCAGAATGCACTTTTGATAGGCTTTTTCAACCTGTGAATAACATGCTGTACAAATCAAACTACAACATCTCACCTGAGTTCTTCATAACGTTTGTGATTGTGCTGAGGATGGAGCTGATCTTGCCCAGATCAACGCCTGCAAGGTTGACTGGCAGTGACTGTGTGGTTGGTGTGGTTGTGGTTGTTGTGGTTGTTGTTACTGTTGAGGGAACTGCCACTGCTGTGGTCATGATCTGCTTTGTTTGTGTGCCTTCATTTGTTTGTAAAGATTCTGTGACATTTGGAGAGACAGAGGACTGTTTGGACACAACAGCAGGGGCCACACGTTCCTCTACTGTAAGGAGGAAACAAAATTAAGATGTAATTTAATAAAACCCTGCACCATAATAGCTTAACCATCAGCTTTTATTGAATGTGAGAAACATGCTGAATGCCAAATGTAACATAGTAAAGGTGCTATAGTACCTATGATGGCAGGAGTTTCTGTTTCCTCTACATCCGAAAGCTCCATGTCCTCTATGTCACGATTGTCTTTTTCTCCCACAGAGACACTTGGTGGTGGGGAACCCCCATCAGATGAGAGGGGGCTGGGAGCATCAGCCAAAGCAATAAGGTCCTCCTCCATCGCCTGCCCATCCAGCTCTGGGTCTGGGGTACCAATCCTTTCCAGAGCGTCGAAGGGTGACACGGAGCCCGTTGGTGAAGGGGCATCTTCAATGGGAGAGGGGACGGGGGAGTCATCTGGATCAGGTACCATGGCCTTCATTGCATCGAGTTTGCGCTTAAGGTGCGACACCCGGTTCGCAAATGTCTCGTAGGCCTGGAAATGTATGATTTGAAGAGATGTTCCACTATTTGTTTCACAATATTTGCACATCAACAATATGAACAATACAAACATACATTACTGTTCAAAGGTTTGGGGTCAGTAAGCTTATTTTCAAAGAAATTAAGGATTTCATTCAGCAAGGATACATTACATTGATCAAGTAAGACATTAAGACAAAAAAATAAAAAAACAATGAAAATGTCAGAGCAAGTATATCTATCTCCCCACAAATAATTCTCATCGACCAGGCCTAATTATATTATCATATACTGTCTACCACTATCAAAAACATGTTAAACCTGGCAAAACTAATAACCACAAATGAAATTATCCCCGAAATGTGGAATTTTCAACAATTATTTGTAAAAGGGTTAAAACTATACACATATTTTTATGAAATGGTCCATTGTGGCCGTCTCAGACAGGCTAAATAAAACAACATTGCTACATAATGGTCAGGATGTCTTTGTTTTTGTACAAATTCAATTGCGGCACAATGCAGCTGAAACCACTAAAAGCATTAAATGAGCATTTGGTCATTACTTCTGAAAGGGCTATTTGCTGCTTTCAAATATAAAGATAGTTTTTTATATGTGCACTGAAATAATGAGTCTGCTGGAAGACCTGAGGCTGCTGTGAGTGAGGAGATGAAGAGCTCTTGTTGAAGCAAACGGAAATAATTCGATTTCATAAAGTGCTTTTTGGAAATATATATAAAACAACGTTTTACTTATTTCCTACGCAGCCATTTCATTTTAAAATGACCTGATGGCTCTTTACATTTATTCCAGTCTACCAGTGTGGAGAATTCATACATTTAGTAATATCAGGCAACAAACACAGAAAATTGCGGTGTAGATTATTTTGTACAGGAGTGTAGCTAATGTATGTTGTTTACTAAGAATATCATTTCAAATTGCACCCAAAAATATAATTAAATTCCCCCTGTGGTGAAAATCAAGCTTTTAATGTTGTTTATATGTCTATGTGGTGTTTTTAATTAAGACAAACCATGAGCAAATTCATAAGTCAACATATTTGCTGAGTATTTTCTCCTTAAAACTGCAGTGAACCAAAGACAGTCTCAAAAATGTGGTTTGAAATCGCTGGTGTTTCTGACGTCACAAACTACCTTGCAACCAATCACGTCAACGCGTGATCGCAAACGAGTGGATCTCTGAGCTGGTGTGAGTGAGTGGAGGCGGGGCTCATTTGCATATTCATAGAACCACGTATACTAAATGAGGCACAGGTGTGGGGTTGCATTCAAGCTATTTTAAGGCATAAAGAAATTTGTAATCAAAGAAAAAAAAACATTTCAATATGTAATTTTGGTGATCAAATATGAGTTTTAAGGGAGAAAATGATTCACTACAGGGGGACTTTAAACTAATCTGCAATACTCACTTTAGCCACAATCTTGACCTCTTTATATTGCATCTCGTAGAAAATGTCTGCACTCTCCAGAGCTTCCATCAAAGGAGGGCCTTTTTTCACCTCTCCATCCAGAAAGGAAACAAACTCCTGTAGCTTTGTGCTCCCGTCTTCAAAGTCTTTAGAAAACCTTTTACCTCCTGCCTTGTCTAAAGTGTGAGATTCAGAAAAAAACAAAAGCATGAACATGTGAAAAATTATATCTATATAATTCATGCAGATCCATTTATTACAAATTCAGAATATTAAAAAGATACCGTTTACCGACCTTTCAGTTTCTTCAGGGCCTCTGTGCTGCACACATCCACTCTCATTGCAGCTAACTGTTTCTCTTTGAGCTCAATCTCATCCATTGAATTCCTGTACGTGGACAGATGCTCGATAAACGCTGAGGGCTGACAGGTCAAAATAAAAACAAGTAGGTTAGAAGTTAAATAATTGAAAACTTTTTTCCCAACCAAAAAAAATGGGGCCAACAGAGTCATTCAAGTCTGGTGTGAATATTGAATATTTACCACAAACTCAGCGACAATCTTGGATTTCAGGGCTGATCTGGTGTTGACTGGAGCTGGAGCTGAAACTAAAATCATAACTTCATTATAAAAATGTGTAAGTTTTTACCTTTTAGTACATTAAACCACACTGTATAACATATTAAAATGCTAAAGACTGTCAATGTAACATACTGACAGGCACATAAAATACTCTCAAGAGCAACATTAACACATCCTTAAAGAGGTCATATGATGCCATTTTATTTTATTTTATTTTAAGGGTGAGAAAGAATTGGTTAAAAAACATTATTTTTCACATACATTTTTCACATTATTGTATCTCCTCTATTCCCAGTCTCTCTAAAACGCGCTGATTTCTACAAAGCCAGTCCTTCTGAAAAGCTCAGAGTGCTCTGATTGGCCAGCTGACCCTGTGCGTTGTGATTGGTCAAACACCTCAACTGTGTGTCAGAAATGTAACGCTCCTTACCATATTCAAGGCTTCTAAAGCATTTGTAAACTTTGTTGAATCTGTGTAACAGTGCAGATCGTATACATGCACAAACAGATACATTAAAGGAATGTATTCACACTAAAGGAAAAAGAAAAACATTAAAAAGCATCATATGACACCTAGTGCAATTCAGACCTTTCACTGGTTCTTCTTTCCGAACCAAATTGTTCCTCAGCTGACTGATGAACTCCTCGGAATAGACATTTCTCTCTTCCCAAATGGACAGTATCCTCACCACTGACTTGTTCACCTTAGAATCCTTTGTGGCACTGAAGGGAAATCACATACATTTATAAAGATTCATAAGGTTAATTTCACACAATCCAACATGATAGATTTTGGAAAATATTTTCCATGCAATGAGTCACATTTAATAAAGCAACCACATCTACAATGCACATTTACAGTACTTAGTAAAAAGCACCCGTTACTTGTGAATTGGATGCAGAATCAGACAAAACCGTTGTCAGTCACTGAAGTCATTGTAGAAACACTTTATATATTTCACATTTACGGTCAACCATGATTTATTCTATGAATATGATTCCTAAAAATATATGTAAATAATGTATCATTCAGATGTATTGACTGATATTTGATTGTATGTCATTATTCTAGACTGAATTGTCAAATGCATTATTTTTTTTTACATAGAACATTTGACTTAGTATTTATTTTAAATAAATGACACCTAATTTAAAAAAGTGGGGGGGAAAAATTATGAAAGGTGAAAAAAAAGAAAAGAAAAAAAAACCAGCTTCAAAACATTGTTTTGTGGAGATGGTTGGTTTGGCCAACTCTTTATTGGGTAACTGTGTGGAATTTCGAAAATTAATCGGGGAAAAATACTTCCTGACCTAGGAAAGTCGAGAAAGTGTGTGGCCATGCAGTAGAAATCTGGGGTGTGTTTCCCATACAACGATGTAGCTCGCTGATCAACGACCACAGCACGATGCATCATTTGAGAAACTAACCAACTAGCCACGACTGTTTGCTGAAACCGTAGTACCATGGTCGCACCTCCATTGTTTGAACCACATTTGTTCAACAATATAGGACGTCACGTGCAGGTAGAGGAGTAATAACCTCGGATTAAACTGATTAATCTATTCGAGATCTCCACGATGCTGTAACAAACATGGCACCTAATGACTACTTCACTGTTTTTGTTCCATGTCATTTTGCTTCATTGCGGGTTCCCTCATGCATCATACTCCGGAGTTCCCTTGCACTTTTCAAAAAAGTTAAACGCTGAAATATATAGATTAAAATGTTTATATTCTACAGCTTCAAACTGAATTAATGATATAGAATGCACTGCATGTTAGCTTGCTTATTAATAAGCCCAAGATCATGATCTATTTAAGTCCACATGTCTTTTAACAAGAAATGCTTCTAAACAGCTCGAGAGCTGTAGTTCCAACCACGTAAATGTGCAATGCTGTTTGCACATTCACTGGATTTGTTGGACCAAATTTTTGAACTATGTTTGCAACGACGAAACTTGTGACCATAGTTGGCTAACGATGATTTTGAGAAACGCAGTCTCACCTGATGAGCTTCATAGCTTCTGGTAGCATATCAGTGAAAGTGGTGCGGTAGACTATGGCATTTTTCCTTTTACAGTTCTGAATGACATCATTCGCCAGATAGAAGAGATTGAGCCTGTGTGCTGCATCCGCTGGGAAAAGAACAAGGAAAAGTTTAACTTCATCATCATCATCAAAAAAAAAAAAAAAAACTTAGTTTAATGGTCCACTTATAATGGCAAGACCTTTGTCTAATATTAGTGAAGATGGGCAAACCATAATGAAGTGTAAAAATTCACGAAATTCATCCCAAAATAAGTGTCACAAATTTCAGCAATCTCTTTAAAAATCCATTACAAGCACCTATTATCAAAATATATCTACTTTCATCAGACCAACAAGATATGGGTGTTTCTTCAACTACTTTTATGGCCCATGGGGAGTATTGTATTAACTAATATTGTATATATATATATATATATTGCATTTTGGAACCTTTTTTTCCTGCCGGTGCGACTAAATTTTGTTAAGAGGTCGCACTGGTGCGACCAACCACTTTGGCCAACTGATAAGAGCAGCCATTTCTGTTACATATGAGAAACATCAAACGAAACCAAACCCCACTAGTCACTTGAGCTGCACTAATAGACAGCACAGCGGGAGCTCAGAACAGATCACGCGACACCGTTACACGGTGCTGAAAGATCCAGTGAGAAAGTGTTTGTATTTGCAGCTAGATGAATAACATCGCTGCAAGATCTAGTGGGAAGCATTAGGCTCACAATTCTGTTATAAACCACACATATCAGATCAAATAGCACTGACGTGGAAACCCGGAGAAACACAGGGCCATGAACGAAGTTATAGAAGGCGTTTCAGTCCACAAATGACCAACATTCACCATGGATTTAATGTAGTAAAACTAACTGCAACCATGGTATTGTGGAAGAAATTGCCACAATATTTTTTTTTTACATGATTCATCTGAGGCTTTTCAAGGGCTTCACACTTTTTCCACCACTTCAAACCTCTAAATATTATCCAATTTTAATGGTATTTTTAACGTGATGTTTTTTTCAAACTAAAAGTTTAAAGATGAAGGAAAGCTAACACTTTTGTGGCAAACAAGCACTTTTATTTTAAAAAGACATTAAATTACCACTATAACCAGTAAATGGCGGCAGAGGAGCACTTATTAGCCATTTCCACCGCCTAATATATATGGAAAAGGAGTCTAATAAAAAACAAACTTTTCTTCAAATTGTGACTGAATTGCACAGAAAGCAATAAAGACAAGAGCTTTCCTTTTAGAATCTGAAGCTGTCGGTCAGTTCAGTATGATACTATAGAAGAGCAATGGTACATTTAATAGGAGTAGAATATTTGAATGTTCCCTATAAAAATAAGTTTTTTGCACATTACTTTTGTTAATAAAAGTTAATTAAAGCTGCACATTAATTCAAGCTCAGTGCTTCACTATGAAATTTCCAACAAACAAACATGTAATATGAATGCAAAACAATAGTAATTTTATTAATAAATTAACTTTGATACATTTTCCCCCCACCGCTACCAAATCAGGGGCTGGTGCCACCATCTCTCAGTGTCCTGCACGCGGGCGACCCACTAATATTTGATGTAACGGGTGGAATAATGTTTGGGTGTCGGGTGCGGGTCGTACTGCGGGTCCAGTAGCCAAGACTATTTCAACTCAATTTAGTGCATTTGAGAGATACTTTCCAATGGTCCCGTGCTTATTTAAAGGGAGCACGCTTTATGTAGGCTATTTAATATATTCACAATTTGAATAAAAGTTTGATTGTTTTTATGTCAAACAGGTCGGGTCGGGTACAGACTAAAATGAGTGTTTCTGTCGGATATCGGGTCGGGTCTTCTGTTAATTACTGCGGGTGCGGGCCGGATTCGGGTTTATCAAACAGGACCCGTGCGTGGCACCAGTGCTAAATGTTAGTCTGGAGCCCTGTAAATAGCCCATGCATATATTTTTTTTGTCATAACATTCACAGTAAAACTGTCTTGGTGTTAGCCTACATATATTTTTAAATCCCTTTTATGTTCAGATTCTTAGATTTTAAGATTCTTTTAAGATTCTTTTCTGTGTGAAATTAGTAAAAGCTATCTTTAAAGCACCATCATTTCCACTACAGAAGGTAATAAAAAAGCAATACATATTAGAAACTCCATCTGTTAAATCTCACTGCCATGATCATCATCATTCTATCTATCTACTACCATTTCAGTCATATTCTACAGCCATTCATGCCATTCGCGAAAGACTATGAATTTTTTTGGCAATGATTGTTTTCAGGGGTTGGTTGCCAGGTCTTTCCCCATTCCTCCCCATTACATGGCTTTGGGACTCACACACGCATTCATTCACACATACGGACAATTTAGCGTCTCCAGTTCACCTATACTGCATGTTTTTGGATTGTGGGGGAGACAGGAGCACCAGGAGGAAACCTACACAGACACAAGGAGAACATGCAAACTCCACACAGAAAAGTCTCCTGAGTCCTGACTCAGCCCAGCCAGGGATCTTCTTGCTGTGAGGCGACAGTACTACCCACTGAGCCTCTGCTCCAGATCATCATTTCAGTTTAATAAATCACAACCATCTCGATGTGTGCAATGATCTTCAATTTGTGTATTCTGGTCAATGACAAATAAAAATTCGAAAAGGTATTTTTTCCCCAAATGTATGCATATTTTGGAGTCAAGAACAATGCGTTTAAACAAGTTTCAACTGTTAAAAAATTATTTTGGACTTTTTCAGGTTGGTAGAGCCAAATATTTATATTTCCAAATTTTATTGTGAAATCTTGTTTTGTGGTTGTGTATTTTATTCATATTAATTTATATTATACGGACAGCAATTCAATTCCCACACAACCTTGGTGTTTGTCAAAAAGTTTATTGAAATAGAAAACCATTATTTTAAATTGTAATATTTTACAATATTACATTTCTTTCTGAATTTTGGATCAAATAAATGCAGCCTTGATGAGCATAAGAGCCTTTTTTTCAAAAACATTATATATTTATACACACACACACACACACAATACTCGTCAAAAGTGATTTTTTCATCAGTCATTACTCCATGATCCTTCAAAAATCATTTTCATTTTATTGCTGTCTGAATCCAGAATGTGAGTGTTTTTCTCGCACCACCCATGTAAAAATCCCTGGCCGAATTACCTACTGTTTTTTAACAAACACCAAGTTCGTGTGGTCATTTAATTGCCGTCCAAATCTAAATCACTGAGTTTACAAAAAGAGATCACTTCAAAATCCACAAATTCTTTACGATAACGTATTACTGAAATGCTGGAAAGTATTTAAAAGAACGATCCTTCATCACCAATCCAGCTCAGTGACAACAAAAAGGAGAAAGAGAAAAAAGGACATAAACAACATTTGAAACGCTGTTATAGTGGGAGCAATTATACATTGGAAATATAAACCAAGCAACATTATGTTTACCTCACCCTTATGTAAATAAGAGGCTGCATTAACTTATTTCCACTTATTAACATCTAGGGCTTTTTACTAAGAATTAATAAAAGTCAAAGAAACAAGTTGTACAAATAGGTCTGCAACAAGTAATCAATAAATTGTTAATTAATATGTGCTATTTACAGAAAACCTCCATCTGTGACAAAGTAGTGGAAAGTGCATTTCTGTGGGGAAAAAAAATTCCATTTTGCATCCTAACAGCAAGAGATTAAATACCATAACAAGTTAAAAAAAACTATTTGAGAGTGCAACCATTTTAACCATCTTTGTTGTTAAAAATCACATTTGGGTTTTGAAATAACCATAGTTGAAAACTTGAAATCCTATATGCAATGGTATATTCATACAAACAGTAACTTTAATGAAAGTTTACAGAATATAACAGTTTGATGAAAGCATCTCAACAGCAACTAACTGCCCATACACATGTGACCGCAACCTAGCAACATGAAACTTTATGCTCATGACCTTATTGAAGAATTTAATATTTAATGCTTTGCACTCTTTGAACAACATTTAGTTCACATTTATTCCTCTGAGGCCAGGTTTTTACCCATAAACGTGTTTTTAAGAACTGTTAAGTAGCACAACACCACTGACGAAGGTGCTCCATGCAAAGCACAAAGACTGTATACAATTGCATTGTAATAACTATTTTCGTTATTGATTAGTTGTTGCAGCACTAAAAAAAAATCCTTTTATAAGCACATTCTCAGAAAAAAGACGCTTTTATCTGGTTCAATAATTCCACACAAAAAAAACCACACCATTAACAATGCCATCTAAAGAGATCGAAAAACTTAATTTATCTTGATGCCTCTACAATTACATTCCTGTCATCCATCACTAACAACAACGCTTTCACATCTACAGAATTTTGATTTAGCAGAGGAGGTCACTGACCCCTCCTCCCATTTCTCAAATAAGCAATCTGAATTGTTGTAGTATTCTTACTGTTAAAATGCCATTTATTATACATATATTTAACTATACTGTCCTAAACACAACCAAGTCAGTAAATAGCCTGACTCAGTAAGTGACTCAACTGTTCAACTCACAATAAGGTTTGATGGATTCATGCAATGTATTTCCCATCTAGATGTATACTAATAATGACAAAATACAAGACTTATTAATAAAAATATAAAGAGGATCATTTTACACATTAACGGCTAGTGGCACCATGTTATATTTATGCAGATCGTCTGCCAACATATTCAAGAACATTATTTTATAAATGCTAAATGTCACCCAATTCAACACAGACCATTTCCCAGTACATTGTGTACAAACTAGAGATGCACCGATTGATCGGCTGGTGACCGGAATCGGCCGGTTTTCACGTGATCGGCCATGATCGGCGACCGGCCGGTCAGTCTGACATAATCCGATTTTATGCCGGTCAAATGCACTGGGGCGCCGCATGATTAACATCGCGCAACATCAGCATCACACGTGCACACGGAACGCGCACATGTAGGAAACCTCGTGAATTACGGCCGTTTCACACCGCAAGCGGGAGCAGCGCGTTTTATTTTTTGTTTGGCGTGCATGTTAATCAATGAGTGCATTCACACCGGGAGCCGGAGAAGCGCGTGAGCGTCGAGCAGGAGCGGCGCGTGAGCAACAGTGAAGCGCGGGTTTCGGCGCCGAGTCTATTTTTCCTGCGTTTCATTTAAAGGTGCTCTAAGCGATGTCGCGCGTTTTTTGGCCAAAACATTTTTTGTCACATACAGCAAACATCTCCTCACTATCCGCTGGCTGCCTGTCCTCTGAACACACTGTAAAGAAACGCGATCTCTGTAGACAGCCCAGGCTCCACAAACAGCAACAAAAACAAACTGCAGCGACCCGCTCCCCAAAACATAACAAACTGTTCCAGCCAATGACCGACAAGAAGGGTTTGGGGGTGTGGTTTGGGGGGTTAGTGTGCGGATGAGGAGGAGGGAGGGTCTAGCTAGCCTCCGTTTTGTTTGACAATAGTTCAAACGTCAACAAGAAGTGATGTCACCCAGGATCGCTTAGAGAACCTTTAAAGGTGCCATGTGGAATGTCTGCCAAAAAATAAAATTCATATTCCGCATGATATTCCATACCAGATGGGGGCAGTATACCTCCAGAAAGTTGGCCTACTCTAGTCTGTTTTTTAGTTTCGGTTTGTTAATCTTCTAAAAACCGTCAAATCGTCCGCTTTGTCCCGCCAAAGCCTATTTTGATCGGTGAGTGATGTAGAATAGAATGACTGCTACGCTTGACAGGGCGCATAACGAGCAGAGAGAGAGAGAGAGCGCCCCGGCCGCGCGCGCGCACTCTCACGTCTTCAAACAACACGAGCGCTGTCCTCCTGCTCTCTCTCTCCCTCGTGCATATGATATTAATCAAATCAATTGACACGATAGTAAGGCCGCAGTTCATTTGGATATTTTAAGAGATTAGAGACTCAATGAACAACATCTCAACACTAAATTATAAATGCCGGTCTCATATAGACGCGATTGACATCAGGTTCAAGTACGCCCACAAGCCGTGCGAGTTATTCGTGTACTGCAGTTTGGCTGGTGGTTATGTATGTTGCCCGCATACCGCCTCCCATGGCCGAAACTGGTACTACGACACCAGTCGGGCCGGCGCTAGTAATTTAGCATGCTAATTTAGGTTTATATCTCGGCAGCACTATAACTTGTCAATTTTTTAATGACATCATTGCACTTATTTCTTCTCATTCTTTTGATGCGTGTAGCTCATTTTTTGGATAATTTTACCTCAATTTTTACATAGGGCACCTTTAAGTGAAAGCACACTTTTGATGGACAAAATAAATATGATTTCATCCCAAAAGTGCCCAAAATGCACATGTCTGGTGTGTTTTAACAAGAACTGAAGTAGGCTAGGCTATGTCAGAAAGAAAATGAAGACTCAAAAATATTTATAGAAAATTTACCCATTTAATCTTGTTTTTATTATTTCCCAATCATTTCCCTGCACATGCTCCACTTGTCCTGTTTAGCTTGGCTGGATATGTGTCAGATGAGAGAAGAACTGTTTGAGAATTATAACTTGCCATTGATGTACAAGTGATTGCAATAAGCCTGTGTGTTTGTGTGTGAGAGAAATATCTTTATACTGCAAGGCTATATTTATTTTATTTTTATTTGTTATTTATATAGTATTTTATTGCCATTACCTGTTTTCATACAGAAGTTTAGTTTGCTAAATATAATTTTTTTTTAGTTGGATATTGGATGTGAAAAGGAAATGGTTCTTCCATAACACTGCACTTTAGATGTGTGTGAATTTCCCACACCAGGAGTAATTTATATAGTTCTATTTTATAGCGATTATCTGTTAAAAAAAAAAGTTCTATGCAAAATGTTCTATTAAAGAGAAGATAGAAAATAAATATTTGTGTGTGCTGTAAAGTGGTTTGAAAAATGAAATCGGAATCGGCTAAAATCGGTATCGGCAGGTCAAACTCAAGGAAAAATCGGAATCGGGATCGGCCTAGAAATTTGTAATCGGTGCATAGTACAAACACTGACCACATCATGCAATGTTATATCATTTTACAGTGCAATCAATGTCATAAAAGCTCAAAATAACTTAAAACTCCCTATTTGCTCTGGATAAGTATTATCTGGGGACCTCATGTGATTTAGAAATTACCCACCCACATCTGAATTTCGCGTGGCGCATTCGTACGGGATAAGCGAAGCCTGCGATTTTATTTGAATTTACTGACTTATCTCTCGGATATCATGTCAATAGGCTATTGCTTGGAAATGTCGAGTGGTTATAGGTCTAGCTGTATGATATATCATAAACAGAAGAATGTTCTTTACCGCATGCTCCTATACATGTCATCAATCTCCATCTAATCATTCTTTTTTGTTTTCGCTTTCTCTTTCTGCAAATTGTATAGTTGTATGGTGTATAGCGCTGACCCAGCACCCAAAATACTATCAAAACACTCCAACGCAGCCTCTATTCTTCACGAAAGATGGATCAAAAGGCGCACAGGAAACAAAAACCTTGAAAAAATTATACACAACCCCACCAAATCACAGAGATGCCGATTTGCACGGGACTAATATCATCACAGGATCTCAGTGTTAAATATGAAATATGGGTAGGTCATTTGCGGGGGAATTTTTACTTTAGATTACAGACATGGCCGATTCGCACGGGATTAAGATCACAGGCAACCTCCATAATTATTACAAATGACTAGAGGTCACCAGGTAAATACTAATCCAGGGCGAATAGGGCTTAAAGACAGCTAAAAAGCACAAAGCTTCCTTCAACCAACAACTACCAATAATTGTGATGTACACTATACCGTTTGAGTCAGTGCGATTTTTTCTTTAAGAAATGAATTATTTTATTCAGCAAAGATGCATTAAATTAATTAAAAGTGAAAGTAAATTCATCATGAAAATATAAATTTAAAAAACAAAAATGCTGTTCTTTTGAACTTCCCATTTATCAAAGAATCCTGAAATAAATGTATCACAGCTTCCACAAAACTATTAAGCAGCACAACTGTTTTCAACATTGATGAAAATAAGAAATGTTTCTTGAGCACCAAATCAGCATGATTTCTGAAGGATCATGTGACCCTGAAGACTGGAATAATGATGCTGAAAATTCAGCTTTACATCACAACAATAAATAACTTTTAAAATCTGTAGTATTAATATAGAAAGCAGTTATTTTAAACTTTTAGAATATTTCACAGTATTACTGTTTTTACTGTATTTTTGATCAAATAAATTACAGCCTTTAGAGACTTTCAAAAACACTTAAAAAATTCTTACCAAGCTCAAACCTTTGAACAATATGTATTCTCTTGCATATCATTAAAGAAGCATAACTCATTCCAGGGCAACCCACTCATACATCATTTTTAACTTAAGCTAGAAACAAAGAAATGTATGACCAGTAAACAGTAGACTAGACTAGAAGTATTATTTTATATTGGGGTGTGTACAATAAATAGCCAAAATAAAGTATTGTCTTTCTCTTTACTGTGCAAAAGCAGTAAAATTTTTGGGACTACATCAGCCAAAGATGCACAGGTACAATTAACAGACTTATTTAAATATGGACTATGACATATTTATTGCATAACACCTCAACCTCATGCACATAATGTCTCAAGTGTTTTTTTTTTTTAAAATGAAGCTAGATTTACATGACTTTAAATTTATATTCTTGGTAATCAATCTTATCTCACAAACTATCTTAAAGGTACACTATGTAACTTTTTTTGTTCAAAATTAACAATTTGAATGAACTGTCAATACATAAATCCTTATGCCAAAACTTTTTCTTGTCTTATCCTGATTCACTAAGCCTATTTATTTCTATTTAGACCGGACAGGATGGTTTTTGCAGAAATATACATCGTCAAAATAATCAACCGATTACCAAAATAATCACTAGTGACAGCCCTAATTTTGCAATATTTAGTTTTCCTGCAGTATATAGATAAGAAAATTTCACTAGATGACTTGAATAGCTCTATATTGAAATAAAGAATTATTCTAATGATTTTCTCTTTGTATTTTGTTGTTTGATGAAGATAAATTAATATTAGTTTGCTGTCACTATAAGAGCGAATGCATGGATTCAATATGATACGATTTGTGTGATTTCTAATTAGTTTGTTTATTTGTTCTTTTATAATTACTGAGTGTTAAATTGTCTTTAATAATGCTACATTTTTATTAGTTAGTTAAGCTAGCTGTTTTTGCGATGGTATTTTTAAACCATAGGCAAAAGTTCAAAACTTGTGTAAGTGTTCTTTAGCCTGTTGATTTTTGTTCACGGTCGGTATTCATTATATTTTTTACCTTATTGGAATCGAAATTAGGAATCGATATGCAGAATCGAAATAAAATTGCAGAATCGGAATCGCTAAAATTCAAACAATACCCAACCCTAAAAAGCAGTAGGATAACCATATTCATCTGCACAGTGCACAGTCAGCACAACCAAAACAATGTTCTTCCACAAAATGCATGCAGTTTAGTTTTTTAACCACTAGAGGGTCAAAAGTTATGTGTACAATTAAAAATCTAAATATCAAGCAAGTGGCGTTATTAATTAAGTTGGCCCAGTAATGCACAACACAACGAAAATTAAAAAGCAAATACAAGTTAACAACACCACAGAATCAAGCCACAACACAACGGAAACAAGCCACCATAGAGGGTGTGTTAAAGCTAATGACTTTATATACTAGAGGAAATGGTCTAATGAAATCCAAATTTTGGATTTTTTTTTTATTGTAGCACCAATTTTTTTTAAAAATCCTTTAACTGCATTTATAACTTTTGAAATTAGAAGTCATTTATATTTATGTCAATTTAAAGTGTCATGTAAAAAGCCTGGTACAGTAAAAGCTGTTTAAAACTTGGATTTTGTTATACCATTACCTCTAGTACGAAGCACAAACTTTAAAGCATCCTTTAATTGGCCGAGAAATGTACAACAGTAATAATGTGCAAAGTTAAAATTAAAAAAAAAATTAAAAATAAAAAATCCATAAAAAATAAAATAAAAACTTATGGTAAAAACGGTTCAAAATTTGGATTTCATTAGTCCATTTACACTGGTATAAAGCCTGCACAACACACATGGTGGATGAGAAATGGCACCACGAAATGAGCTGATTGCGCAACAGACGGCTCTGTGTATTGGCACATATGGGAAATTTAATGGTTCATAAAAAAAAAAGTCTGTTTCGGTAAAAATAGCAGAAGAAAATCACCAAATGTATGGAAATCCAAAGCTGCTAAAATAATAAATAAATAAAGATACATAATTATATAAAGAAATGTAAAAAATAAATAAGTGAAGACATTTGTACTTTTATTACCTTATATTTTCATTTATTTATACATTTATTTATTTCCACTTTTACTTATTTCCACATTTATTAATTTCTTCATTTATTAATTTCTACATTTCTTTGTCTGTTTGCTAATGAGGGGGCGTGTTTTACCTCAGACATAGCAATCAAACTCAGAGTGGCAGTGCTAAAGCTTTGAGGACACAGTGACCAGACAAAACGCAAGAGGTGTGCGGACACACAGGCAATGAATGACTTCGACATGGACATCTTATAAAGATGAGATGGACATCTTATAACAATCACCCTAACTGTGTATATACTCTTCATTCCGGATATGGCCGTAAAACATTTCCGGTCGGGATTACTTTGGAATTAAATCAAACATTAAATCAAACAAAAGGTGTCCATGTAAACACAGCTAGTGAGACACACATCTCACACCATAGCCATACATTGTAGATACTTACACAGAAGCTAACTGCATTTTTAATGCATAAGGTCCTATAACAATGCTGACAGCAACAGAAACAAACTTTTCCATTAAGAGGTGATATTTCCCTGCCGTCACTTTAAGAGCTTATGCATGGATCCAATTTACTGTTACACCACATGCATTTTCTCTAAACTATTTACGTTCCAAAACTGACTGTATTTATCTGAATACTCGGCAAGACGGACATTTTGACATTATTTTGTATGTATTTGATCGTTTATATACAATAAGCCATGAAAAAGAAGTCAATTTGCTACTCGCAAGCTGTTTGAGAGGCGGCTTTACGTGAGCGCCACTTGCATAAATTAGTGGTGTGATCGCTTTTGGTGTGAGTGTGAAACCTGCAGGAATGAGTAAAATTATGCACAATCCCCATAATCCTGCGAAATTCAGGCCAACACCGACACTATTCAACCGGAGCGAATGAGACGAGTGAGTGAGAGTAGGCGGTAGTGTGTCGCTGTCGGAGAGAAGAGAGAGAGTAAAAACGCATAGCTGGTATCGGTGTATCAATACTGCAGAAAAGGAGTATTGGAACCATTTCAGAATTGATATCAAAATATCAATATTTTTGAAAACACTAGTCCGCACAGCTCTTGCATTTCGTTTGGTCGCACTACAAGGAGTCACTGTGGTCTCAAATGTTGCCCTTGCCACTTTGAGCTTGATTGCTATATCTGAGGTAGGCCTAACACATACCCCTCATTACCATACGGACAAATAAATGTAGAAATAAATCAAATGTAGACAAATACAAACATAAATTAATTAATTAATAAATTATTTATTTATTATTTTGGCAGCTTTGGAATTCAATACACATGCAGATGTTCAAGTTTGTCACATCATACCCAAAACAACTTGAGTGTAATGGTGCTTTAAGTTAATATAAGGGTACGAATACTTAGCCTATGCAATGTACTTATTTCAGTTTTTCCTTTTTAACAAATTTGCAAAGTTATCACAAATCTGTTTTTAGCTTTGACATTATGGTGTGTAGAGTGTAGATTGATGTGAGGAAAAAAGTAATTTAGCATAAGGCAGCAACATAAAATGTGGGGAAAAAATGAAAGGGTACGAATACCTTCGCAGGGCACTGTTTATATATATAATGGGGACGGTTGGGGAAAGACCTGGCTACCCCGGAAATATCATTGCCAAGAAAATTCATAGTCAGTCTTGCCCAAAAATGCTGCTGACCCTAAACATCCCTTTATTTCCCAAAAATGCAACTGACAACAAATCACTTTTTAACCCAAAAATGCTGCTGTTCCAAAACACCTCTTTAAAGCTAAAAAAAACACACAAAAAAACACTGCTCATTCAAAACATGCCTATAACACTCAAAATGTAGCTGTGCCAAAGCGCCACATTCTGCCAAAAAAAATGCTCCTAACACCCCTTTATTGCCCTAAAATGTTGCAGATTCAAAACAACCCTGTGACACCCAAAATGTAGCTGACCCCAAATGCCCCATTCTGCCCCAGAATGCTGCTGACCCCAAACACCCCTTTATTGCCCAAAAAGTTGCTGGCTCGAATCGTGCTATGACACCCAAAATGCAGCTGACCCAGAACCAGTATTCTGAAAGATGATGGTGCTTAAAAGACCTGCTGCCTCGGAAAGCGGTCTTTGAATCCACCTCACCAGCTTTTGAAATACGACCTGTCCCGACCTGATGGGGGACAGATTAGCAGTTTGCTAATAAGCCACAACAGTTGTCAAGTGGGCTGAAGAAGAGAAACTAGCCAGGCACAATAACTTCTGTGCTACTTATTCGCACAAATACCACGCACGTTCACTTTGGAACCCCAGGATAAGCAAATATGGGTCCGTAAACAGGTGTTGTTTTACAGCTAGGCTCAGATTAGCCGGCTAACGTGCTAAATACTCACATTTGCGCAGCCACTTTATCCAGTGTCGCACGATCACGCTGTGATATTTCTTGTTCTCGATGCACCAGACGGATAGTCCCTGAATGGATTCCATGGTGTTGGATACAGTCTGAAAACGACGGTCCAAAGTGGACTCAAAGCGCGGCGATGAGCCACTTTTGTGGCCGCTAGCGCCTGCAGTTCCAGCCGCCATTTTCCAGGTCTTCTGGTCGCGGACTCGCGGTGCTGCCGCTTACAGGTTCATGTGTAGATACTGCATGGACTCCATTATCACCAATATATTACAACAATATTTGACATGCACACACAGTTGATACACGGTTTTTTCCCCCCTTTCTTTCTTTCTTTCTATCTTTCTTTCTTTCTTATAAAACCTTTTCCTCCTTGCTCACAGTCTTTGGTCTGAAATCACAATAACAAGGAGAATGTATTTATACATCACAGGGTGTACACTAAGAAACTTCAGCCTCGTGAAATCACTTTGAAACATAAATATGAATCTTTTATATTACTCAGTTATAAAACAACCAGACATCCAGCAGGGGTCAGTCATGTTCAGATAGAACACTCGAGAAATATGTGGACCTGCTAGTGTATTCGTTATCCTACTAGTCATGTTAATCATATTAATAGCTATCAAGAGCACTTTCATTAAGTTAATACAGACTATCTATATATTTATCCTGGTCAAATATATATACAGATTTATGCTAAATATATTTTGGACTATACAAATATTTAAAATATATATAAAACTGGCAAAGACCTACTAAATATATCAAAAGTGGCAGTAAAGACCTTTACATTGTTACAAAAAACTATTTGAAATAAATACTTGAACTTTCAATTAATCAAAATCAAATAATCCTGAAAAGAATTATCAGTTTCCTCAAAGATATTAAGCAGCACAACTGTTTTCAACATTGATTAAAAAAAAACTTGAGCACCAAATCAGCATATTAATACGATTTTTGAAGGACCATGTGACACTGAAGACTGGAGTAATAATGCTGAAAATTCAGCTTTGCCATCACAAGAATAAATTACAGTTTGAAATATATTAAATTTTCACAATATTACTTTTTTAACTGTAAATAAAATGTTTAATAAAAAATGCAGCTTAAAGAGATTCCTTTCGACCCCAAACTTTTGAATGCTATATGTATATTTAAAATATATTTCCATTTATATTTTTTGCTCTATATAGGCTATGCCATAACTAATGTCTAAAAAGAAAGACAATAAAAAGAAAGAGACGACAAATAACAATATAAGAAACTTTGAAACATTTAATGATATCAAAAAGTGGAACGTTGAAAAACATTTCAGCAACCTTGATGAAAAACTTTGATATAATAACAGTAACAAAAAGAAAATGGGTTCAAAACAATCAATAGAAAATAAGACCAGTGCTATAATGCCTGACTTTTTTAATTTTGAGGAAGATTTATTTATTTAAAAAATATATTTTCCTCAAAATTCTACCTTCACAATTACATGAAGCTGTTAAGTTCATTTAAATGTTAATCAATCTTCATATGCACTTTTCCCTTATAGTACAATCTCCATTATGATGGCAACAATATACTCATATATTTTCACGATACTCGTACAGCTGTGACTACATGCGTCTCAGTCAACAAAAGTTCTTCTCATTCCTCATGAAGCTGAATACTGTATCTCTAATTTCAGATTATTTTCTACAAAAAGCTAAATAAAAGTCTTATCTTCCTCAGTGTGATCTTTACAGTGTGGGACACTCCACATACTCGTAATTAACTTGAACATAATGTTTTAGAGAATGGTTAATAATTACAATGCTGATTTTCGAAACAAATTTTAAATGGAAAAGGACTTTTTTAGGTGAGTAGAAGGGAACAACTGTGCAATATTCTAAAACAAAAACCTAGATTTCTGTGACAAAATGAACTATTACAAAATGGAAGCAGAACAACATAAATGTGCAAACTGTGTTTGGCAAGAAAATATTCAATAAATGACCATTTGCTTTCCAGATTATAGAATAACACTTCATGATGCATCCCATCAGTTGTTTGGCTCTCTGTATCTTAATAAACATACAACATTGAGCTATGAAAATGGCCCACGGCCCACATGTACGGACTCTCAAGGGTCATTTTAAGGCTGCATATAAGATCACAGAATGTTCAAGTAAAGAAGTAATAAATAAAACTGCCTCCCATACTGCAAATCTATTCCATTCGTTGCTCAAAGTGGTTTTCAATTCAAGTCAAAGGACATTAAGGTAGATTTTGTTTGGATGTTTTATCAGACTATTCTTCTAGCTTCCTGGTGCCATGTTCATAAATATTGTTGGAAGCCTGTGTTATCATGAAAGGCAGTGCAGTAGAGTGTTTGATAGCTGTGCATGTTTCACCGGTTGACCATATGGCTCAAGCACGTATTTTAAGACACATCTCTGACCTCTTAGGACTTAAGAAATGTAGAATCTATAATCTTATAAAAACAAATCTTATGCCACACTGTACATATGATAACTTCTGTGTTGTACATATATGTGGCAGAATGTAAAGTCCAAGGAACTGAAAAACACTTTTCACTTTGTGAAAAACAATGATTTCCCAATTTCAACAGGATGGGAAAAAAATGGCCATTCCTTTAAATGCGAGAAACTTCAAAACATTATGTGTTTAACATCTCTGTGCAATGATGTTTACAATTAACCTGTTTTTCTGGCCCCTCTCCTTTTACAGATTCGCCCACATCTTTCCCACTTATCATCAAGTCTGCTGGTGGGTCAGAAGTAGGAGTCGTGGAGGACACTGACCAATCCTGCATAAACAAGATGCTGCCTTCTGTGGCTGATGGTGGTATTACAAGCGGAGGCGGTCTTCCTTTTGCAGTCACAGGGGTTTCGTTTAAGGAGTTTGTCTTTTGCTGAACTTGAAGATGGCTGTTTTTGATGTGTTTGGATTCAGATGTCATTTTATTTTGATTAGTACAGATTGCACTGTCTTCAAGTTCGCTAAATCTGGTTTCAGAGTTGCTGATCCATGAGCTAGTATCGCTGGGGCTTGGTGCTCGATCGTCCTGTAGAATACGTTTGCTGCTTGAGGAACCTTGCGAGTCAGAGTCTGACCAACTTAATCTGCGTTTCTGTAAGAAAAAGGGTTTTGATGAGGAATTAAACCATTCAAGATTGTTGTAGATTGTAAAGGCCCTGATATACCCTGATAACACAATGGCTTTATATGATGAAAAGATTTAATTTAGGCTTTTATTCACATACATTGCTCAGCGAGCATAAACAGAAGCTCAAACGAACATCCTTGAAACGTGAGAATAAACCTCATTGGTTCTTGTGGAAGCTCAAACGTGATGTGTAACAAGAGAATAAACCTCATTGGTTCTTGTGGAAGCTCAAACGTGATGTGTAACAAGAGAATAAACCTCATTGGTTCTTGTGGAAGCTCAAACGTGATGTGTAACAAGAGAATAAACCTCATTGGTTCTTGTGGAAGCTCAAACGTGATGTGTAACAAGAGAATAAACCTCATTGGTTCTTGTGGAAGCTCAAACGTGATGTGTAACAAGAGAATAAACCTCATTGGTTCTTGTGGAAGCTCAAACGTGATGTGTAACAAGAGAATAAACCTCATTGGTTCTTGCACGTCACGCGAACATGCTTGAGCTTCCGTCTACCACAACTGATGTGTGAGTTGATGAATGTTTATATGTAATTAAAAGCCTAAATTCAAACTGTTCATCATATAAAGCGATCGTGCCTCCTCAGAAAATTTGGACTAAATCACTCAATTCATATATAGATTAGTTTTACGATCTCTTAATGAACTTTTTGAAGGGTCAAAGAGTCAGTTGCGTAGCTGTCAATGGAGGGACAGAACGCTCTCAGATTTCATTAAAAGATCTTCATTCCGAAGATGAACTTACGGAAGGAAGTCTTACGGGTTTGGAGCGACATGAGAGAGTAAATAATGATAAAAGTTACATTTTTGGGTGAACTATCCTTTTAAGTGGAAAAACGTTTTGAACCGAGAAGAAACTTGTTGCTTGTCTCATACGGTTTGTTTGTTTCAAAGCACTTCTATCCGCTTACCTTTACAGGAATATGTAACTGGTCCTGATTCCAGCGTGGAGGCAGACTAGCCATACAATTTTGGAATGAAGGGGTGCCATCGCGATGCTGAGGCCTCACCTGAGGGAACCAAGCCTTTAACATCATCTCCAGCTGCAGAATAGTCCCCATATACTTCTCCCTATGGAGGTATAGAAGAAAAATAAGATTTAATAAAAGGCGTTATATGTATTCAATCTGATGCAGAGAAATGCATTGTTCAATAGAATGAAATAAAATACCCAAGGTCAGGTTTTTGTAGAACACCCACAATCCTTCGCAGTCTATCCATGGCAACACTCTGCTGAAATGTGCTCAAACCTGCCAAAAAGAAACAAATTAATAAATAAAATAGATACAAAATTACATAAGGTGTGGACATACACTACCATTCACATGTTTGGGGTTGGATTTTTTTATATATATATATTTTTGAAATAATTATCTTATGCTCATCAAGGCTGTGTTTATTTGAAATCAAAACTTTAGTAAAAACTGTAATAGAAAACAAATATTTTAAGTTATAAAATGTTATTATATTTTCAATATTTTAATTACACTTTAAAATAGAATTTATTCCTGTGATGATCAAGCTGAATTTTCTTTGATGAATGGAAAATGTTAAAGAACAGCATTTATTTGAAATAGAAATCGTTTGTAACATTATAAATGTTTACTGTCATTTGTATCAATTCAATGCAATCTTAATGAATAAAAGTATTCTTTTTTTTTTTTAAATATTATTGGCCCCATTTTTGAAAGGTAGTGTATATAGAATTTATTCACTGCATTACCTTTTTCATATCGACCCCTTTTCAACCCATTCAACAGCTCCAACAGAGGCCTGATGTACCCATGCAGCTCTGAACACTGTAAAAGAAATTATATTAAAACTTGCATTTACCAATAAAATCATCATAGAAACATTTAAAGCGCATGTATTGGTCTTGGAGGCTTAAGCAATTTTAAAGGAATGGGCTGCCTTAAGACTTCAAGAGAGGAAGAAGAAGAACACTAACGGATCCAGTAAGTGCCTACGCTGCACCTTCAGTGCTTGGCCCCTAAAGATGACTCATTCTGAATTTCCAAAGCTTTGTGTTATTAAAAAGTTGCACACAGATCAATGTATCAACATGACCACCCACAACTGTAAGTCAATGATACCACTAGGTGATCAGATCTGATTTGTTCATGTAACATTTTCAGCACATATTGGTTTGTGTTTCTCCGTCACAATGGGATGCAAGGACTTTGCAAAGAGGCTTATATAGAAGGATGGCCCAGTTACCAAACTATATTTGACATGACAGCCACTCACAAGCTGATGTGTGAGAGAATGTGCTTATTAATGGTGTGCATTTCACATTTGAAAGGGGCGCTTAAAGGTACAGCGGCCTAAAATGTACGGTTTACATGTAAGGCTCAGAGAAATGGTCATACAAAACTACTTGACTGAAATAAGTGGATCTCAGGAGAAAAAATTAATTAAAAACAATGAATAATAATAAAAAAAACGTACATGACCTATTTAAACCTGTTTTAATCTTATTTTGCTTTTTTACATTTTAAACTTTCTTTCGTGTGTAATGTTGCCGTTTGAGCATGAAAAAGGTCAGAGTTACAAAGCACAGTCACTCCAAAGGAAGTGATGACTATATCAGTATATATACTGTATCTATATCTCAGTAAGCACCGTTTCTGAACTCCCTGAAACGCCTCAATTGTAGTCTTAAGTTTTTTTCCGGGTAACGTACACATCACAATATTCCTTATTTAAATAATTCTTGCCCAAGGCATACTCAAAAAAAAGTCATTAGTCGTTCGCTGACGTAATGCAAACGTAGGCTGACACCAATTCAAAATACAAGAGAAGCAGAATGCATGAAAATATCACAGGGTAAAGAGATTTTCAGACTTACTTTGCGTGCAAACCTCAGGTCTCCCTCTGTGGGAATCCTTTCGTATGGCGCTGGGTTCTGACTGTTGTAAGCTGGAGATGGCGAGAAACATCCAGTTTGACCAATTTCAACTCTACCACTCCTCTGGTTCACAAAGGTGAGAGTCGGTTTGGAATTTTGAGAGCTCCCATTGGCCAAGGAGAATAGCTTTGGATCAGGCGCAACTCCTCCAGCTTTAATCTCAGAGGTGAAGACCTCAGATTCGTCCTCCGTCTGGTCACTCTCACTGTACAGGAGAGAACTGGGGGTCGAGGAGAGGGAATATTGCATTTGCCATTTGGAAGGACTTCCCGGTGACAGCATCACTGAAATGTGAGAAAACAGATATGTGTGAGGTGGCAGATTGTTTAAAGCTGAAGAGCGATGTGTCCTGAAATGAACTGAACTGATGGCAGCAAGTGATTTCTCTCAAGGGAACATGGCAGCTGAAAATTATGAGGAATGTGAAATACAGCTGAGAGAATGTTAACAAAAAGCACAACAATAGGGGAAGGGGCCGGTTGACGGAACTGAACTGGTCAGTCCTTGTTAAAACTGCTAGAATGACTTAGAGCATAGGTCTTCAACCCTGCTCCTGGAGGCGCACTCTCCTGCAGCGTTTTACTCCAACCCTAATCAAACACACCTGAACCAGCTAGTCAAGCTCTTCAGGATCGCTTGAAAATCACAGACTGAAGCAGGTTTGATATAAACTCTGCAGGGCAGGAGTAGGATTGAAGACCTCTGACTTAGAGGATTGACTACAATAGTTTAAAAATGACTAAATTACCATTAAACTACTTAGCAAAAGTTTGTAGTAGTTAATATTTTTGAAAGTGTCTTATTGCAAAAATATTTCTTATTTTTATTAATGTTGAAAATAGCGGAAACATTTTATATCCTTTTACAAGGATCCTTTTCCTTATCCTGATACAATTTTTCAGGATTCTTTGATGAATAGAAAATTTAAAAGAAAATAATTTATGAGTGAGTGAGTGAGTGAGTGGGTGGAGTGAATGGAATGTGTGTGTGAGAGAGGGAGTGAGTGAGTGGAATGTGTGGTGTGAGTGTGTGTGTGTGTGTGTGGCCTGGTAAACCCTACATTATAGTTTTACCCTACAAACCCCACAAAGATGGTAATATCCGAAATCCTTGTCAGGACATTTTTGGTCCCCATGAGGAAAACAGCTTATAAATCATACTAAGTGATGTTTTTGGAAAATGTAAAAATGCAGAACGTTGTCTGTGATGCCAGTTTTATGGGTAGGGTTAATGTAGGGGGATAGAATATACAGTTTGTTCAGTATAAAAATGATTATGTCAATGGAAAGTCCCCATAAAACATGAAAACACAATGTGTGTGTGTGTGTGTCTACAGTACAGTACAGTACATAAAAACATGTATATGTTGGCTTGACTGGACTTGAAGAAAATAAACCTTATTGTTGAGGTGACAGACAAAAATTTTTGTAAGTCAAGAAACAAGAGAGGTGCTAGCACCAAACAAACAATTGGGAACAGACAGTGTGGATAAAAAAACGAACGCAGGAACACAGGATACAGTCCAAAACAGAAAGAGAGAGATCACGGAGATTCCACAATTATCCTGTTTAAAAATCACACTATCCATGAAGAACAGCACGCCATGTTCCTTTCACTAGGTCAAAGGCCACAATACCACATATGGTCTGTATCTTGAGAAGAAAAAAAACATAGGAGTTTTGAAAAGCACATGAATATGCTATGTGCATGCCTATAATGCCTATACCTTACAATGTTGTTTAGATGGACAGCTATAAATACAGTGTAGGGTTTCAGAATTGACCGAGTTGAAGAAAACACTCTTGAGGGCATGTGGCTCATAAAAAATAAACAGCTAGGCGGTGCCATTATGACAAATTAACTTTCACCAGATGGACTGCTTGGTGATTTAAAAAAGATCGATATAGAAGAAGAAAGACATTATAGTCGTTTTGGATAAAAGCTTTTGCAATATGAATAAATGTAACATGTAAACATTAAACATTTAAAGAACACTATTATTTATGCTGAGTTGACTAACGTTAAGCTCTTGGAACGCATGTGGGGTGTGACGCATAACAATCCATACAAATGTTAGCTTTTAAGCCAATATAAATAGACATATTGAAATTGGATTTTTTTTTCTTTATATTGAATAAATTAAATATTCTTCACATAAACATGAAAATCATTTAAAAAGTAATAATAAAACATCCACCACATGTGGGGGGAAAACAACAGAAAATATCACCGAGAACTTGATCAAATGTATATGTTAACCAGTTTCAGGTTGTAATGAATACGTAATTTCCTACTTTTCAAATTATTTTAAAATGCAATTATAACATGATGACAGTCTGCATAAACTGGCAAAACAAAGGGATAATGCACCTCAACATGGTGTAAACACACATCAAGCGAGATGGCAAACACGTGTACCATTTCTGGAATATAACGGAGATATTTATTAACATTTTTTAGATGTAAAAATTCTTATTATTAATAAATTCGTAAAACCCTTACCTTAATACTGGGTCGTTTCTGGGTCGGTACCACAACAACCTAGCGCCACTGACACAACTTGACCTGTTGTACGTACGCCTAAAAGTAGTTTCATAAAATCTATTGCTTAATAAGATTTTGTGTCGACGTCTTCGTCGTTCGCAGTAGTCTAACGTTATTGTCCTCCTGAGAGATTGTTCTATCCTCTTCCTTTCTCCACTCACGTGACGTCACGTCACTCTACAGCGAGGGACAACATGTGAATCGCATTCGCTACACGTGCTGGACAAAAGCCAAGGCAGACTGCGCTCCCATTGGCTGAGAGATCAGAGACGAGTCGCTGATTGGACAGAAAGTAGAACCAATCCATAAGTATCCGAGTCGGGATTGGTCGGCCTCACATGTTTGCACACCCCCCTCTCCGCACGTGGCATTAGAGTGGAAAGGCAGATACTACGGATTGAATCACGTTCTACAGACGGTGCTCGTTGTTCCACATTAGGAAGAGTTGGTACCCGTGACAGTTTGTTTGGAACATAACAAAATTTACCGACAACGTTCTATTTTAGATGACCCTCAAATTATTTTAGAAGTAACCACAGCAATATGATATACTTCTATTTACATTATTGTCCTATTTATGACAGATTTACGTAGCAAAAAAACATTTAAAAAATGTGTGTTTTGTCGAAAAATCTATACGAGAATTGATATCTAGAATAAATATTTGTTGCATCAACCAAAATAAATGGTAACTGAAATAAAATATAAAAATGCTTAAAATATAAAAAGCTTTTCAACATTTCTCATTTTCATTTAGTTTAACTTAAAGGTGCTCTATGTAACTTTTCTACTAAAATGAATCCTTTTTTTATTGCCTGTGTGTGAAGGGGTTGTAATCACACATTAAAATGATCCACTTGTCGAGTTTTGCTATTACCTCTGAAGGCCAGTATTCCTATTTCTATGTGAAGTCTCCGGGTCGGATTTACCGCGAAATCCAACGGATGTGACGTGCATGCGCGCTCCCGAGCCTCTCTCCTTATATACAGTCTATTGTAGACGGTCAGGGAGTTACGTCCGGTTGAAGGCGCATGTTTTTCGGCTTATATCTCAGTCAATCTTTGATCAATATTCCCAAGACTCTAATCGTTCGTAGTGCTGGACGGGGCCTTTCGAACGAGCCCACCCCCGAGGTCCAACTCGCCCGGCTCCCCGAGTTATAGCCGTTCGAAATCGGGGGTCCCAGCGAACGGCGATCCGGTAGGGGGCATCCCCGAGGCCCGCCCCTCTAGCGTTCGGGCAAGGGTTCCCCTGGGACCTCCTCCCCCGAATTTGAGCTCTCTGGGTCCGGCGTCCGCAATTTTGCAGCGCGCCCGATGGTTTTCTGCTAATATCTCCGCAAAAACGTCAAGTATTCGCCGAGATATTTGCGTAATAGACGGTATTGTCTATGAGTTCGAGCACGAGCGCTCTTGTAAAATTTGGTTGCAATCTGAAACATCACCACTAGAGGCCGCTAAAAGTTACGTAGAGCACCTTTAATGTAGCTACTAAAATAACTAAAACTCAAAAGAAAAATAATAATATAGGCATATATATATATTTTAAATTAATATAATTTTATATATATATATATATATATATAATGGAACATTTCAAAATAAAAACGAATAAAAAACCTATAATTGTATCTCATTAATACTAAAATAACATTGGTGTCACATGAAAATGCATTTTGCAAGATGAACTATTGTGTCCCAAAAATTACCCAAGAAATCCCTTTTAAAGAAGTCATTGGATAATCCATTCATGACTTCTTAACATTTTAGACTTTCAAATGTGGATCATTGTCAAAGTTTGTGTTGGTGAACTTTCCTTGATAGCAGAACTTCTAATAGCAGAAAAAAAGAGAAGTTCAGCTCAGAACAACAAGAGTTATTGGCTCAGTTTCATTCAAAACAAATGAGCTTATGAGTCTGCTCCCTGTGGCCAGTGAAATGCAGGCAATATTATACATTACATTGTATTCTGGGCTTTGGCTTGTTTCATGGTTATTATGATCAAAAGGACATTTTCAAGAGTAATTGTGAGTCTTTCGGGGCAGATGAATTCATTTTGAGCCAAAAACAATATTCAAGTCTGTAATAAGTCAATAAGTAAGTAAGTTCACTATACTGAAGACCTACTGTGTGACATAAAGATTTGGTACATATTTTTAATGTATTCTGAATCCAAAATCAGATTATAGTTAGATTATTATGGACATTACAGAATTACTGTGAATAGAACCTTTAATTTTACATTTTTATTCTGTCACTGTCTGCATCACACATGACAGCATCCACACATGAATGCATTGAAAGCGTATTCACAAAACACTTTTTCAATCTGTAAACCATTGAAGGTCACCGATTCCAGCAGCTCTGTTGTTGCCCATCTGTAGGTCAGCAGCCAACGCACACAACAGAATATAGGTCACATGTTAACCATGCTCTACATTCTCAAAATCAACTTACCCTCACTCACAATGATAATCACGACTCTATTGGAAGCTGGGCACGTTAAGGCCCTTATTGTTCACAGCTGGAGAGACAAACTAATCTGTAGCTAACCAATATACTTGCACTTGATTAAGTCAAACATATGTATGGGTTTTTAGCTGACGTCAGTGTTATTTTAATATCACTGAAATACTATAGTTTTTATTTTGTATATGTATTTTTTAATTTTCTATTTTAGTTTTAGTTATTTTACTGTTTTTTTAATATGCTTATATAGTTTTTATAAATGTGTATTTTAGTTTTAAAATGCCATATATATGCCTAATGAATCGGTAAGATTTTTAATGTTTTGAAAATAAGTGTCTTATGCTCACCAAGGCTGCATTTACTTGATTAAAAATATAACAACAAAAAAAGAGTAACATTGTGAAATATTCTTTAAAAAAATTTTTAAATAGTTTTCTATTTGAATAAATTTTAAAATGTAGTTTATTCCTGTGATGCAAAGCTGAATTTTCAGGATCATTACTCCAGTCTTCAGTTTCAAATGATCCTTCAGAAATCATTCTAATATGCTGATTTGATGCTCAAAAAAATATTTATTATTATTATCAACCTTAAAACAGTTGTGTACAATTTTTTTCAGCATTCTTTGATGAATAGAAAGTTCTATTTCATTTATATGAAATAGAATATTTTGTGAAATTATAACTTTTGATCAATTTAATGCATCCTTGCTGAAGTATTGATTTCCTTGAAGTATTGAAAAAATATTTTGTGAAATTATAACTTTTGATCAATTTAATGCATCCTTGCTGAAGTATTGATTTCCTTGAAGTATTGATTGAGTATTGGAATTTTTCTATTTCACTGCCATTTTCTTAAAAACATATTTTTTGCACTAGGTACACAAAATACTCCCTCTCAGCGCCTTCTGGACAAAAATGTCCCCATTGAAACCCATTAAAACTGCAATTTTTAATCCCAGGTTCATTTAACTATAAAATGATGCAATCTTTTTTAAGAGGCTTTCATTCTGTTGGCAAGGCTTCAGAATTTAAATTTTTACCATTTTTTTATCAGATGGTGCCATTTTTCCAGGTTTGGCCTATAAAACAAATATCGCTTTATTCCTGTTTTCTGCTTCGCCATATTATAGAGCCAATTGGATAAATTGTGCAACGATAATTGTGTGGGTGTGTTGGTATGGATGTCTGAGTGTGGTTAGTATGTGTGTTATAAAAAAATGTGTGTGCTTGTAATATTTGAGAGAGAAAAACTCAATTGCAAATCTAAAATCCAATCACTGTGTGCACCAGTGGAGTTTTGCTGGCAACCAATGGGGGAAATCTGTTACTGCGTCCAAACAAACTCTTACTGAAAGCTCATTTTTTGAGATATCAACCTCAAATTTGGAACACAACTTATTTAGATTTATGGCTTTGAATTTATATCAGTTTTAGAGTTCAACATGTTTCATAAAATATATATTTTATATAAAACAGCGATAATAATGTTCATAAATAATTTTCATAAACTTAAACCTCTATACGAAATTTGTGGTTTCACTTTTTTCACTTGTTTAACTTCAGCAATAATCTGGCAAGGGTCCTCTTTAAAATGAGACCAAACTTAAGTCTTTGCTCCCAAGCATAACATTTTTTTGACAGATTTTTGACATGGACATTTTTGTCCACTTTGTAGCTATGCATAACTTCTTTTTTTTTGTTAATGCTAACTGCGTGAATTTTGGCACAGGTGAGTATTTTTATTGTAATTTTACTATTTCACCCCATTTCCTTTGAAAAATCTTTTTTGCACTAGGTACACAAAATACTTCCTCTCAGCGCCTTTTGGACAAAAATGTCCCCATTGAAACCCATTAAAACTGCATTTTTTAATCCCTGGTTCATTTAACTATAAAATGATGCAATCTTTGTTAAGAGGCTTTCGTTCTGTTGGCAAGGCTTCAAAATGTTAATTTTTACCATTTTTTATCAGATGGTGCCATTTTTCCAGGTTTGGTCTATAAAGCAAATACTTGCTTTATTCCTGTTTTCTGCTTCGGCATATTATAGAGCCAATTGGATAAATTGTGCAACGATAATTGTGTGGGTGTGTTGGTATGGATGTCTGAGTGTGGTTAGTATGTGTGTTATAAAAAAAAGTGTGTGTGTGCATGTGTGTGTTTGTAATATTGAGAGAGAAAAACTTAACTGCAAATAACAAATCCAATCACTGTGTGCACCAGTGGAGTTTTGCTGGCACCCAATGGGGGAAATCTGTTACTGCGCCCAAACAAACTCTTACTGAAAGCTCATTTTTTGAGATATTAACCTCAAATTTGGAACACAACTTATTTAGATTTGATTTTCTTGCCGTTTCTATATTTTATATAAAATAATTTCCATAAATAATTTTCATAAACCTATACCTATATAACTTTTTTTTTCGATTTACTTATTAACTTTTATTTTACTTCAGCACTAATCTGTCAAGGGTCTTCTTTAAAATGATACCAAACTTAAGTCTGTGCTCCCAAGCTTCACATTTTTATGACGGTTTTTCGACACGGACATTTTTGTCCTCTATATACCTATGTGAAACTTTGTTTAATTGATGCACAAACTAAATAAATAATGAATGTTTTCTTAAAAAAAAAACATGAAAACAAAAAATTAAATAATAATACTAAACAAAAAAATCATAAACTGAAATTAAATAAATAAATAAAAGTGATATCCTCTTTACTACAGACGTTAAATTCCTCCTTGTTTTTCACTTACTGGTTCATTGTTGATTTCACAGTGTTTTAGCATGAAGGAGAGGCTCCATCCACAGCTATGAACTCACTGACCCAGCAGCCCATCCCCCTGGTTTACAAACAAGAATATCTGAACCCTGGGGCAGAATGCTGTCACATGACTATACAGCTTGGGATATTTTTCAGCCAGCGCATAGTTCAACATGCACAATTATACCAATTCAAACAGAGCTTTTGGATACAAAAAAAAAACAGGAAATCGTTTAAACGTTGACTGTAAATAAACAACGCTGAAGTGAAAAAAAATGGATATTGTGAATGACATTGTTTAGCCCCAAAGAAACTGAAGGATCAGGAGAGGCACATCTTACATTTTTTTGCTAGTTAGGCTTAAATGCGAACATGACTTCATGCAAAACACAACACTTCAACTAGTATGGCAAGCCGTTTTAACTTTTATTCATTTCCAGGATATGAATTGTTGATATCAACAGTTACATTTTTGATATCAACAATTAAATTTTTTGATATCAACAATTCAATTGTTGATATCAACAATTGAATTCTTGATATCAACAATTCAATTCTTGATATCAACAATTGAATTATTGATATCAAAAATGTAATTCTTGATATCAACAATTGTATTTTCACTAGTGAAATGTCACCATAGACTGCCATTCAAAATCAATTGTTGATATCAAGAATTGATTTCTTACTAGTAGGAATATAATTTTTGATATCAATAATTACATTGTTACTAGTAAAAATGTGAATTCCTGATATCAATAATTAAATTATCACTAGTCTAAATGTCTATTCTTGATATAAATTGCTACTAGTAAAAATTTTCATTTTTGATATCTGAAAATGTATTTCTGATATCAATATTATTTCAGATATCTAAAATGGCTTTCTTACTAGTAACAATCACATTCATGATATCAGAAATTAACATTGTCACTAGTGAAAATTGAATTATTGATATCAAAAATGAACATTGTTACTAGTAGCAATTCAATTGTTGATATCAAGAATAGACATTTCAACTAGTGACAATTTAATTCTTGATATCAAAAATAAAGGTTTTTACTAGTAAGAATTGTATTTCTGATATGTGAAATTGGAATTTCAACTAGTAAGAAATCAATTCTTGATATCAAGAATTGATTTTGAATGGCAGCCAAGCCGTTTTAACTTTTATTCATTTCCAGGATATGAATACTTGATATCAACAATTCAATTTTCACTGGTTAAAATTATAATTATTGATATCAGGAATACTATTTCTACTAGTAACAATGGCAATTTTTGATATCAGGAATTACATTTTCACTAGTAACAATGCTAATTCTTGACATCAACATTTACATTTTCACTAGTTAAAATGATAATTCTTGATATCAACAATTGAATTGCAACTAGTAAAAACTATAATTCTTGATATCTGTAATTGTATTTTCACTAGTGAAATGTCACCATAGGCTGCCATTCAAAATCAATTCTTGATATCAAGAATTGATTTCTTACTAGTTGAAATTCCAATTTCACAAATACAATTCTTACTAGTAAAAACCTTTATTTTTGATATCAAGAATTAAATTGTCACTAGTTGAAATGTCTATTCTTGATATCAACAATTGAATTGCTACTAGTAACAATGTTCATTTTTGATATCAATAATTCAATTTTCACTAGTGACAATGTTAATTTCTGATATCATGAATGTGATTGTTACTAGTAAGAAAGCCATTTTAGATATCTGAAATAATATTGATATCAGAAATACATTTTCAGATATCAAAAATGAAATTTTTTACTAGTAGCAATTCAGTTGTTGATATCAAGAATAGACATTTAGACTAGTGATAATTTAATTATTGATATCAGGAATTCGCATTTTTACTAGTAACAATGTAATTATTGATATCAAAAATTATATTTCTACTAGTAAGAAATCAATTCTTGATATCAACAATTGATTTTGAATGGCAGTCTATGGTGACATTTCACTAGTGAAAATACAATTGTTGATATCAAAAATTTAATTGTTGATATCAAAAAATGTAATTGTTGATATCAAAAATTTAATTGTTGATATCAAAAAATGTAATTGTTGATATCTAAAATGTAATTGTTGATATCAAGTATTCATATCCTGGAAATGAATAAAAGTTAAAACGGCTTGCCTAGCCTATGGTGACATTTCACTAGTGAAAATACAATTACAGATATCAAGAATTATAGTTTTTACTAGTTGCAATTCAATTGTTGATATCAAGAATTATCATTTTAACTAGTGAAAATGTAAATGTTGATGTCAAGAATTAGCATTGTTACTAGTGAAAATGTAATTCCTGATATCAAAAATTGCCATTGTTACTAGTAGAAATATTATTCCTGATATCAATAATTATAATTTTAACTAGTGAAAATTGAATTGTTGATATCAAGTATTCATATCCTGGAAATGAATAAAAGTTAAAACGGCTTGCCATACTACTAGTGCTGAGCCCCCATCCACAGCTATACGTTGAACTATGACCAGACCCATCCCCCATACATCACAGAGACCTTGAACTCAGTGAAAGTGCACTTACTATAAGTTCCTTCCAGTTCAGTGCAGTTCAGCTTTTGCTTAGTCTGGTCACTGAAGCATGGCCAACTTTCAGACGGAAGAATTGTTTGACACAAATCAAGGGTTGCTTTTAATATAAACAAAATAGTGTTGTTGAGTTATTAGTTTCTTTTTTAATAATTTATTAACGATTATACTTCTGGTGATGAAAGTATTTTAAGTGATAGATGAAACATTGCATGAGAATAGGCAGTTTACCCATTAACTTAACCTTAAACGACAAGGTTATCAAATACAAACTTGCTGTGGTTAACAACCCACTAGTTAAAGCATTTGTCAAAAAGGTGAAATTGAAACTTTATAATAATGCTATTTAACAAGATTTCTACATTGCTACATAATATTGCTACATTTAACAGTAAACTTTTTAAATATGTACCTTTAAACATCCTTATACCATGGTCTGTCTGAATACATGATTCTGATTGGCTGGAAAGTGTGCATTTAATCTATTTAATGAATTCCAGTCAGTTTAAGCACCATATTAATGCGCTGTTTTCATTGGCTACTTTCAGACTGTCGGTCCAAATCTGATTTTTTTTTAAATGTGTTTTGAAACCGGTGGAGAAGACAGCCTGGAAAAAAAGCTAATCAAATAATCGGATTTGGACTGACAGAGTGAATGTAGCCATTGAACACAGCACACACAGTCTCACACACGAAGATCAGAGATTGCGGTGTGCACACACAGAAACATTCAGGAATCACAGAAACTTATCAACACTGCCCTGCGATTTTAATTAATAAAATAGCTTTGCTAGTGTATCGCTACATTATACACTCACCGGCCACTTTATTAGGTACCCCATGCTAGTAACGGGTTGGACCCCCTTTTGCCTTCAGAACTGCCTCAATTCTTCGTGGCATAGATTCAACAAGGTGCTGGAAGCATTCCTCAGGGAGTTTGGTCCATATTGACATGATGGCATCACACAGTTGCCGCAGATTTGTCGGCTGCACATCCATGATGCGAATCTCCCGTTCCACCACATCCCAAAGATGCTCTATTGGGTTGAGATCTGGTGACTGTGGAGGCCATTTTAGTACAGTGAACTCATTGTCATGTTCAAGAAACCAATTTGAAATGATTAGAGCTTTGTGACATGGTGGAAGTAGCCATCAGAGGATGGGTACATGGTGGCCATAAAGGGATGGACATGGTCAGAAACAATGCTCAGGTAGGCCGTGGCATTTAAACGATGCCCAATTGGCACTAAGGGGCCTAAAGTGTGCCAGGAAAACATCCCCCACCAAATTACACCACCACCACCAGCCTGCACAGTGGTAACAAGGCATGATGGTTCCATGTTCTCATTCTGTTTACGCCAAATTCTGACTCTAACATCTGAATGTCTCAACAGAAATCGAGACTCATCAGACCAGGCAACATTTTTCCAGTCTTCAACTGTTCAATTTTGGTGAGCTCTTGCAAATTGTAGCCTCTTTTTCCTATTTGTAGTGGAGATGAGTGGTACCCGGTGGAGTCTTCTGCTGTTGTAGCCCATCCGCCTCAAGGTTGTGCGTGTTGTGGCTTCACAAATGCTTTGCTGCATACCTCGGTTGTAACGAGTGGTTATTTCAGTCACTGTTGCCCTTCTATCAGCTCGAACCAGTCTGGCCATTCTCCTCTGACCTCTGGCATCAACAAGGCATTTCCGCCCACAGAACTGCCGCTCACTGGATGTTTTTTCTTTTTCGGACCATTCTCTGTAAACCCTAGAGATGGTTGTGCGTGAAAATCCCAGTAGATTAGCAGTTTCTGAAATACTCAGACCAGCCCTTCTGGCACCAACAATCATGCCACGTTCAAAGTCACTCAAATCACCTTTCTTCCCCATACTGATGCTCGGTTTGAACTGCAGGAGATTGTCTTGACCATGTCTACATGCCTAAATGCACTGAGTTGCCGCCATGTGATTGGCTGCTTAGAAATTAAGTGTTAACGAGCAGTTGGACAGGTGTACCTAATAAAGTGGCCGGTGAGTGTATTTCTCAGCAATGCTTCGCCTCCACGTCATGCATGAAATGATGTCAATCGTCAGTTAACAGTTGGTAGCATTTTTATTAATTCTAACAATGCAAAGTTGTGAAAACATGACGCTTGGGACAGTTGACAGTGCAGTGCTGCATCGTCACAAAAGTTTAGCCTTGCCACTGTAAATATTCAAGCTCAAGAAGACGCAAAAGGGAATGCGTTACTTGAGGAAAACAGCGCGCCAATATTGAATTGAGCTCTCTTTCACATCTTCTTGCGCTTGAACAGACGTGTTCAAACAAAATTGTGTCAAAATGCCTTGCTTGGCAGGTATCCTTGTAAACATAGCCAGTTATGTCCTAACTGAACGTAAACAACTGAGAAATAAAACGCATGAGTCACAGTATATTGGATCCGTGCATTAACTCTTAAAGTGACAGCTGTCTAATATTCCTGCTGATGTTCTTTAATGTTTATCAAACAACAAAAGACAAAGAACAATCACTCATTGCGCTTGACTGAATAACCTTTGTAACTTTAATAAGGATTCATCTGTTTCAACGGGTGTGTTAAAAAATGAGTTGCAGGCCATGAATGCAATAGGCCTCCGTGGATTATCTCTCACAGATATAACCCAGAAATGACTTCCAGTCAAAGCAGGTCTGCATTCACCTGAGCCATACATTTCACTGATGTTTGCTCAAGGGCTTCACATTCATGTGTCACATTATAGTACTGTAAGGGGATTTACAGTTAAAGACCCAGAACCAGATATGATGAAGGAAGACCCGGAGAAAGAATTATAATAAATTGAAGAAAGGTTTTACTGAAGATAGTTTCCAGTTTCATCAGCAGAAGTCAGCTTCAAGACTCACATGGAGATCGTATGCCGCCCCGCTTACAGTTACACCCTTCACCAAGGTCTAAGCTACGCCCTTGCTTCAGGTTGAGTGATTCTTATTGGCTACGAATAAGATAAACATAGTAATTTTCCACACATATACAGATAAAGTGAAGCATATCTCCATCGATTATGCGGCTGACACTCGGACCCTGAAGTTAGGCATGTCGTGATCTTCCAGGTCGCACATTTGGGTTGCTGGGCGCCAACATGTCCCGAACAACAACTCGGTCAATTTCCAATAATGCAGTGGTTCCTTAACCTGTAACCAAAAAGACTAACACACACACCGACACACAGCTTTTCCAAGGATGGATTTGGCCAGGCTCTAACTATTAACAGGAGAGTCCTCTCAAAACATCAAGATAATGCGTTCTTTCTCTCAAGGAGAGCTACACTTTAATCTAACTGGAAAGTAGGGCTTTAACAAAGAGTTGGTCCCTTAAACTATACTGTAGACTTCAATGACCCCTGTGACCATAGTTGTTAGAGTACCCTAGAAAAACAGATGTATGTATTGACACATGTTGAAGACCTTTCTCAAACAAAACATATTTCCATATTTCATTTCTGGAAGCCATGCTAAATGAGCAAACACCGTTACTGCATTCATATCAAATACAGACATTAGAGAATACATGAAACAAACATTTCAGTAATCACACTGGTAACTTCTATAACAAAGTAAAATCTCACAAGCCTAGTGTGATATTTAGAAGGAAAAATATTGATTTATACCTTGATTATAATCACTCATTACATATACCGTCTGGTTTAGTCTCTTTTTTTAAAGCCGCTGGTAATTCCACTTTACCAGACAATAGAGTTTAGCAATACTTCCCCAATATTTAACCAGTCATTTAAAAATGTAGACAGACTACATAAACAAAATTTGTAGGTAGACTTAAAAGAATCACTGATAGGTCTCAGGCTTTAACAGACCTTTTACATTTTCAAATTGTTAGCATGGAGAAAAGATAAGATTAATGAGTGACTACGCTGTTCCCACTTCATTTAGCATTTGTTTGAATTGGTTTGCTATTGCTACTTTAAACATTGCATAATGTGCACATTTTAATTGCTAGCACTGAAAAGAATATTTTTTACATTCAATAAAACACAATTCATATTTATGTACAATGCATTTATTGTTAGTGATGTTTAATAAAAATGACAAATTCCTATGATTTTTATTATTAATAAAAACATACAGTGGTTTATAGCCTACAATATCACAACACAAGATGGAAATAAGGTGATGATAGAACAGTCCTGCAATGACCTTTTGATGGTCTACGTGTTCAAATGTTCCCGTGGATCTTCATCTTTGTAAAACACCTAAGGTGCTTCTGAGGCAGATCACAATGCATGACTCATCTGGTGGTCAACATGAACAGTCAGTTTGTGTCATCTTAACATCCAAGCCATGGATCTTGTCTTTGTGACCTTGCTACGAAAGATATCTTGCGGGCCATCTCAGCGTTGTAGATTCTCTTACAGTTGTCGTAACTCCTTCTCTGTCGCTCACGACAGGGTTTCTCATAATATCTTCTACGTTTCACAGATTCAATTATTCCGTCAGAGGACAGCACTCTGCAGAGAAAAAGAGCACATAACAACTACAATATTTGTAAACATGAAATAGCCTAATGAATTATTTGGTTAAATGGCTGAAAACAAGGCAACCTTTCAAACCAAATCCAAGCTTAAGCGTTGCAAAAGTATGATTATAAAACCGATCCAAGGTAAGAGTTTTGATATAATCAGTGTTTTGATCATATGTTCATGCCCAGATTGCATGACTACAACTCAACTGCAGCCCCTAATAAACTTCTGCAATGATGTATCTAACTTACAATTTTTCATTGACTTTATTTCATTTAATCTACTGACAATTTATATCCTTTTCTTTCACCACATTAGTGCATTACAGATATTTTAATATTCCTATTTTTTTTTATTTTATATTATATAGGCTACCATTTTATACATTTAACATTGCATACTTTCTCCTCAGAGCACATGTTACTCTGCAAAAACTTTGGCAATACAAATGCAGTTTTGTCATGCAAATAAAGCACACCAAAATTGAAATTGAGATTATTTAAGACATTATTCCGATTTTTTTTTTTTTAGCTAATTACAAGGTCAGGCAACCAAGGTTATTATCGTTAACTGAAACTATTAAAAACAATTTTGCTAATTGAAAAAGCAGAAAAAATAAACCACATTTTAGATGAAAAAATATATATAGATCAAAGATTACAAATCTCACTTTGGCATAGCTGAAATAAGTTGAAGTTGTAGCGTGAATATTGCTAACTGGAAATAATTAAAAACTAGATATGAACGAACTAAAACTGAACTAAAAATAAATTAAAAAGCACATACAATTACTAAAAATTAAACTGTAATTAAAATATAATATATATAAAATAAAAGGTAAATAAAAATATTAATACAAACTATAATAGCATATAGAAAATACTAAAATAACACCGCAGGCAACAAGGTTTAAAATAAACTAATTTACGATGAACCCTAACTAATGACCTGTCATTCATTATTTAACATACTCATGTTATTATGCGTTACCAGGAAAATCTACTAATTCTATTTTTTATATAACTTATTGGTTCGTTCAAAGTCTTGATGAGGGCTCTCTGCAAGTTTCAGCAGTGCATTCATAGTTGCATCAACTAAATGACCTAACGTACTGAGAACAGATCAGTAGCGGTAGGTTTACATCACTTGACATGTGTCGTGTTATTATGATGGGGTTACACCAGTTAATAGATTTATAACGACATTTCTTAAATATATAGATCTCAAAATCACTCGACATCCGATAAATACCTGCTCAGAGCGCCGTATGCAGCATCGACATTGCCGTTCTGGACCAAGACAGTCCGAGCGATGAAGCGAAGGTGGTTCGCCATGTTTCCTCCGTGTTACCGTCAATTGTGCTCGTGTGGAAATGCGATCGTTTGAGCAGACAGTTCCTGGACTTGATCTCGCGAACTCTAGGTGGCGCCAAATGGATTTTAAAAAATCAACAGTTGCGATTCATGAACTAGAATAGGCTACTGTGTGTTTCAACGGCTCAGTCACACAAAAGAGAAATTAACTCATGCAAATGTATTAATTTGAAAGATTTTTACAACTACTTATAGCTTCATTTACAAAACAGGACGGAACCTAACAGGATGGAAATAAAGAGCTAAAGTTAACCATTCCTCAGTGAGAGATTACATGAGGGACGACCTTGATGTTAATTTAGATATTTTTAAGCATATTTTTTAAGTTTTATAACACTTTATGTAAAATTTCACCTGGAGGATGACTAACAGGATGAACATTTAAATTAAGGACACAGCAAAAACCTATTAAATGATTACCTTTTACAACAATATTCTCAGGAATGCATATTTGTTGATTAGAGGAAAAAATAATACACCTGGAGTATTAATAATAATTAAATGCTGTTTGTTTTCCCCTTCATTTTAGAAGTTAAATGTATAGTACCGTTAAAGAAATAGCATACAGAATTAACTAAGCCTGCATATTAGGTCCATTGAGCTCCTATGTTTTGTGAAACGAAAGGCTCTTCACATGGCATAGTGATTGTTATCACAAACGGCTCACTTAGTCTCCCAATAATTGACTTTTTATGTAGAAAAATTCCCCCTCTTTCTTTCATACATGAATTCCTCACCGTCTCCCGAATAATGGGGTCAGTAGGTGAATGTGGAATCAGGATTGTTTTCTCATTCAAATTCAAGTAGCTTTATTGACTCGACCACTTCAAAGAAAGACTTGCTGATGCGCTTTTAGGGGAAGCATTCAAAGTGAGAGCAAGAAAACAGCTTGAACTTTTGCCACTGTCTCCATTCTGGCTGAAAATATACAGTTTCCTTCTTTCTCTCTCACTCGTTTTCCCCCTCCGCTTTTCCTCTGTTCCATTTCCAGGGATATCATTTCTTATCCAGACTTGTTGAAATGTTCTTGGTGGGGGGGTCAGGGGGTAAAAGGGAGAGAAAAGAGACGGGTGGGGAGAAGCTAAGGAATCGACTGGTAATTACCTCCGAGCATTTGGAGAAGAGGATGTGGTTTCAGTTTACATGGCCTCATTCTTTCTCTCCTCCCTGACTCCCTTTTGGCCACTCAAACACTCCATTTGCTTCTCGTCTCCTCGCTGCTTCTTTCACGGCATTTGTATGAGGAATGTGGAGACGTGCACAAAAGGAACAGACCGAAATGAAGTGAAGCAGATTGGAGCAAAGCGAGAGAAAGAGAGAGTGAATTATGGAACTGATAAACGAAAACTAATGATGATACTTCATCATTTATTAAGGTCATGAGCTGTTGGCAAAATTCATTTGGATATTGATAAACATGAATAATAATAAAGCTCTGATTGAAATAATCAGAAATCAGGGTCTGTAACATATGGCCTTAGAATGATTAAAACACTATTTTGTCTTCAAAGCATTTTAAGATGAAGCTTTTTAATTCCAGATTACCATAGCCCTGGTTTCACAGACATGGCTAAAAACTAGGATTAGGCCTGGTTAAATTAGGCTATTTGAGTAGCTTTTATAAACGTGCCTTAGAAAAAACATTAGGTGTGCATCTTGAGACAAAACAATGGCACTGACATATTTTAAGATATATGAGTGCAGGTTGCTTTGAGTTAAACAGCTAAAACATGCATTTTAGTCTGGGACTATAGGCTTTAAAGCCTTGTCTGTGAAACCAGGAAATAGTCAACAGAAGAACTTTATAACATTCATCAATTTTAGTGCATGCCTGTCACAGAATCACATGCTTTCTTATAGGCTACAAATTCGCCTCAAAGGGTAATGTAAACAAACAAAAAGGTTACTTTATAATTTACTAATATACTATTATTTGAATGACTATTGTTATAGTCTCAACAAGTAGTGGTTTATTGAAATTTATTTGGGAATACAAAGTCCCTGAAATCTTTAAAGGAAGCCTAAATGCAAATTCAAAGCCAGAGTCTTATAGGCCACAGACACAGAGGAGTCTACAGAAGCGCTCAGCAAGAGACAGAACAGAAGAGAGCCCAGATTTGAAGCTGTGATATGATTGACTGACAATGGCTGACTGTTGTGGTTTGAATACTAACAAAGCTCAGCATGAGATGTCTTTGTTGGCATGTTTATATGAGGGAAAGGGATCTGAATATGGGGGTTTCCATGTATTTTACACCATTTCAAATTTTTTTTTTTTTTGACAAAAACTCCTAAACATAATGGAATGCCTTCTAATTCAGTAGATGATAACTAAATGTTACTAAAGTTCAATTAAATAATATTAATTCAAAACAAGTTACTGCAGAACTCCAAATTTAGAGGAGATGTGAATGATCCATGACGAAAGGAAGAGGTCTTGTAGTAAGCATGCTGCAAGTTGCTTTGGATAAAAGCGCCTGCTAATGACAAATAACACGTATTAGGATGTAATTGAGGGAATTAGCAGAATGACCCGATCGCTCAAGGGAAATGGTGGGGCAAATAGGGGTCTAGTTGGATCTTTACTGGAAGCACGCTGTGCGCGAGCAGTGGCCGCCCAATGAAACGCCGCACAGGCGCAAACGCTCCGGATTGGTCGAGAACTCAGCGCACATTTACAGGCTGATCTGAGAGAGAGAAAGTCTGCTGAACGCCGGCAGATGAGAGGACTCGGAGGAGAGACATCCAAAACAACTGTTTGAAAGAAAAGATAAGAAGAAACATGGAATCAAACGTGGAGCGAACGTTTGCTGACTTTTCTGGATCCTGGAAAATGAAAAGTTCAGAATACTTCGAGGAGCTATTGAAAGCACTCGGTGAGTTTTTAAAGATTCTTCATTATTATAAAAGAATATGTCTGAGATTATTAAAAGGAGAAATCATTAAAAGTTTTTAAGTTTAAAACACATTTGATCTTTGTATTCGTGCCGTTTTTTTAATTTGATATTTGTGAGGCTTAAAAGTAAAATCTATGTTGTTGTTAGGGCTACTGCCTTGTAAAAAAGGAAAAAAAAAGTCTCATTAAAAGTCAGAAAAGTGCTGGGATAAGTGGTATATATTTGTTATTATTACTTACTTAAAAAAAACTATTATTACTTAAAAAAAATTACAATATAAAATTAGCCATTTTGTTATAATTTTGTTGTTTGCTATAAATCGAACCAAAAAAGCTGTTTCGATGGTCCAATTTAGAAATTCTATAAGTTTGCAACATGTCAACTAACCCTCATTAGAGTATTAGTAGACTGTAGTAGAGTGTTAGGGTTCAGATTAGTAGAATAAGCTGACATGTAGGCTTACTTGCAAAGTTACTTAGCCTATAGTCTGTAAAATGTCTGTTGGGGGACCATCAAAATAAAGTGTTATCAGATAAGTTGCAAAGTTACTTATAGATAAGAATGTGTAGAATGTTTAAAGTGGACCATCAAAATAAAGTGTTACCAAAAAAAAAAAAAATATATATATATAGCCTACTGAGAATCAGTTTGACCATAAGCACAATCAATGGAAAGCTGCATGGAGCAATGTTATGCTTCACTTCCTCATGGGATTGTGATTAGCCTCACAAACCCTGACACAGGGCCCCTCGGCCAGCCGTTTGGCTCTGCAGACACACCGTCCCTCGACCCCAATTATTCACGCCAGAGGGAGTTCAAGCAGACTAAGTGTGCTGTTGCCCCTAAAGTAAATATAATGAATTCTGTTTGAGACTCAATATTTTTAAAAAAATACTTCCTTGGTGTAAACATTAAGACTGGGGCACCAAATTTTAATTGCATAAATATGCAACCGCTGTTTAAATTGTAAAACATTCCCGTGGAAATTGGACATGCTCATTAAACACAGGAAATTGGCCGTAGGAAAAATGGCTTTGATTTCTGATAATGATGAATGGCCTTTTAATTTCTTAGCACATTTGTGGGTGTGTTCTACAGGCGTAAATGTCTTTCTGAGGAAGATTGCAGTTGCAGCAGCCTCCAAACCAGCTGTTGAGATTACACAGCAAGGGGAAAGCCTCTCCATTCAGACTTCCACTAGCGTGCGGACCACTCATGTGTCCTTCACGGTGGGCGAGTCCTTCAACGAGGCTACGGTGGATGGACGCCCATGCACAGTAATACCCACCCATCATCTCTCTATCAATCCATCATTCCCTACATCTCAGCACATCATATTCTTCTCTCTGTAAATCGCTAGACACAAGCATGTTACATAAGACAGAAATGTATTATAATATTGATTATCATATATAAAGTTTACTATTAGAAAACAATATCAATAAATATTATAAACTATATTATTATTTATATTTTCTAACACTAAACTCACTAAATAACACTAACACTAAATATGAATATATATATATACTAACTTTGATGGTGAAAGTTCACTTGTATCTATACACACAAAAACTTAGATGCATGTTTTCAGCAAACAATCCTTTAAAGTGACTATAAAGACATTATAAATGAATATCCCAGCTCTTTGTTGTTTTCTAACTATTTCAATTTCCCCTCAAGAGTTTTCCCAAATGGGAAACAGACAGTAAAATCACTTGTGAGCAGACACTGCAGAAGGGGGAGGGGCCTGAAACATCATGGACACGTGAACTGACCAATGATGGCCAGATGATTCTCGTAAGTACACATTTAAGCTATTTGAACATATTCAACTGAATTATCCCAGTAGCATATAATATAGACCACAACCAGCCTACTCTATGAGCATCTTAAAATGCTCAACACCTTGCAGTGATAGATGTTGTTCATTCATTCTCATTATATTTATGATGTGTAGATGTTCACATTATTAGAAGTCACACAGCTCCCATTAAGGCCACTTACAGTAAACAGGCCCCTCAATGCTTTGAATTCAGAGAACAAGATCTGATTCGATATGTGAATATTTAACATGTGTTAATATGTTTAAGCCCATCGGATATGAATCTTAAATTGTTTAAACAGTTGGATGGTGGTTTCTGATGTTTATTTTTCCAGACCATGAGAGCCGGAGATGTTGTCTGCACCCGTGTGTATGAACGAGACTGAAGGATTAGACCTCAGTTCATTCCATCTCAACTATGTCCACCACAGTGTGCTAAAACATAGTTTATCATTGTACAAATAGCCTGTTCCTTCCAATTTTTATATGTTTCACATGTGCTAAGTTTGTGTGTCAGAGAAGGAGAGATGTTTGAAGGGTGAGAGGCAGTACTTGTATAAAGATAGTCGTGAGTTTGCATTGTTATTTTTGATCCAGTATCTGAAAAGTGTATTTATTGTTGTTGTTTGTGCATTTTATGTTGCAGTTTCATGTATGCCACAATGTGGCTTATCAATCAAAACTGTTTTTGGCAATAAACCTTTATACAAATAAACCCCCAAAAATCCCATGACTACTTCACTGTTATCATCTTGGATATATAAATCTCTTTGACACTGACCTTGGTTGCACCTTCCCCCTTATTTTCTGCCTCATTCCTTCTCTTCAAAGTGCCCTTTGTGTCTGTTCTCTCTTTCTGTCTCCTGATCCAACCACTCGCTGGTTTGAACAACACTATAAATTTGTATTTCACAAG